>NC_057690.1:4153237-4160542 GCF_014466175.1 Vespula pensylvanica | reverse complement strand
CTCTCTCTCTCTCTCTCTCTCTCTCTCTCTCTCTCTCTCTCTCTCTTTCTCAACACGTCGACACAAATTGAGTTGTGCTCGACATGAACGCTAGACGTTAACTAGTACCTGTAAACGTTTGACACTAATGAATGAGAATTCGAGTCCTTCGGCTCTTTCCTTGCGGCCAGTTTATACCCTACATTAGGGGATGGCTGTCCGATTTCTTCTACGTTACTAGCTACACGGTCCTCGGAATTAATCAATTCGTTTCCTCATTATTTCAAGGGAGGTTTTCTAGGATTGTTCAAAAAAAAATTATTTTTTATTAATCTTTCTCTTTTTCTTTTTTTTTCTTTTTTTTTAAATAACAAAATACACAAGACGACAATCCACGGTTCTTCACACAATTGTATTTCTATTTTCTTTTATCACCTTACTTTTTTATTTTTTGAATTAAAATACTTTTTTGAATGAAATATTTTAGAACGTTTTAAAAACGGCTACGTTCGAACAATTCTCAAAGGACAAAAATCGAACGTATTTTTAAACCTTATAAAATTTACGAGAGAGTGAATTTATGAAGGTGAAAACTGAAAGTAAAAAGTAAAAAAAAAAAAAAAAGGAAAGAAAAGAAAAGAAAAGAAAATTTTTTTTAAAGTTCTACCGTAGATCGAAACTTTCCCTCAAAGTTCACTAGCCATCGATCTACCTGATTATCCATAAATAAATAGAAAATAAAAAGCTCCGTTTAGTTCAAGAGGCAAGATGGTGTCAAATAACAGGGGTAGTATTCCACCACCTTACTGAAACAAGCAAGTAGATAGATGGAGCTTTATGCGGACACGTTGCTCACCAATTGGCACACCCTCTTGCTCTACTTGAAACTCTTCGTCATGACGACCACGTTTTCTCTCTCTTTTTTCCTCTCTCTCTCTCTCTCTCTCTCTCTCTCTCCTTTTTCTATTTTTATTTTTTTATTTATTTTTTTATTTTTTGACGCCACAGGTGAGAGAGAGATAGACGACGACGACGACGACGACGACGACGACGACGACTACGCGTAACGGATAACGGGTGAAAAATTAATTCGATTTTCTCTCCGCAGCGAAACGAAATAATAATATAACGTTATAATTCTCAACATATTTTCATTTTTATTAAAAAATTCTTAACACCTTCGGTACGATAAAAAAAATATGTATATATATATATATTTTTTTTTTTCCTATAAATCGCTCCTGTTTTTTTTTTTCTTTTTCGAAACAATTTTTTCTAGAATGAAAATATGCTATATAAAAAGGATCAATGAATGTTGTACATTCCTTTTTTTTTATATTAAAAATTAGATAACATCGTACGAATAATAAACGAACATTTTCATGTTTTCATTGATTTCGCAACGAATGAATCTTAATAATTTGATTGAAGAAATGATGTTTGTTATTTAATCAAACGTACCCAACGATATTATAACTAACATCATATGTTTTTTGTACATCTACGAAAAAAGAAAATAAAAAAATAAAAAAGGAGAAATAAAACAAAAAGATAAATCATCAAGGGTGACTATTCGTTCCCGTAATTGAAACTCTGTCATTGTATTCTCGAAAAGGCTTGAATAATAACGATACCTGTCCTCCTACGTGATAATGAATGGCTCGTTCTAAATCTGAGCCAAGATCATCCACGTAATTATTATCATTACATCCAGCTTCTCCAAGCGTATCCGATTGAAATTGATCACGTGGTGAAAGTATACGGATAAGATTTATAATAACGAGAACTAAAATCCACTTGGCCAACATCCGATTCCTCGTTAAAATGATATTTAATCTTTTTTTCATTCACAATAAAAAAAATATATATATACAATTTTAATTAATAAATATTTTATTAAAGATGCAAACACGAAATAATATTATTATTACTATTTTCGTATTTATAAAGATTCAAAAATTCGTCTTCAGGTATAAACAATTTCTTATGGAACAATAAAACATTTAATATAATAAATGTTCGTAAGTATAAATACGTAAGTAATTTATGATTACGAACAGTTAAAACATTTTATTTATCTATATAAATCGAGAAATAAATGAATTAATTATATGATTAATAATACATAAATAAGTAAGTAAATAAATAAATAAATAAATAAATAAATAAATAAATGTCAAGTAGAACAATCGTACCTTCCTATCAATGTATACTAAACGATGTAAGATATTAACACTGAACTAAGATCACATAGTATTTGCATTCGAATTAACATAACCAATCCTGTTGTAGATTATTTCAAATAAGCACATACATAATGTATAAACAACGAGAGAAATTACACATCAAAATGAAATCCCAGAACGAGAAGTCGGTTTGCTCCTATCCATGAAAATCCCAGCAGGCAGCACTTTCGTGTTATACATACCACGAAGAGAGAACGTTACTCGTTGCCGGCCTTGGCCAGAAGCCATGTAATTGGTGTCGACCATAAAAAAAAAGAAAAGAAAAAGAAAAAGAAAAAAAGAAAAAAAAAACCTAGCGAAGGAGAAGAATAAAGAGAAAATACTAAAACGTGGTAACCGATGCTATTACTTACAATTTACTATTTTCTTTATTGAATTCGGATCAAACACTCTCTAGTTCGTGGTTGACCTACGAAAAGGTAAGTACGTGTTCTTTTATCTTTCGTATTTCCTTTTCTTTCCGCTTCTCTTAGCTTTTAGGAATGCGTTTAATGCTGTCCCTTCTCGCGTGTACAAAGACGATACCAGAGATATTGGCATTCCTGGTTAGCCACAGTTGGACACGATCGGGAAATCGAGTACATCGAAAGAGAGGGAGAGAGAGAGAGAGAGAGAGAGAGAGAGAGAGATTCTCTTCCTTTCTTTTCTCTTTCTCTTTTTCTCTTTTTCTCTCTCTCTTTCTTTCTTTTTCTCTTTGTCCCGTTCTCTAGTATCTATCCCTTCTTGCTGGAAGAGACAGGTAAGCGAGTACACATCTCTGATAGGAGAGAAAAGGAAGAAGAAAAAAAAAAAAGAAAAAAGAAAAGGAAAAAGAAAGAAAAATGCGTCTACATACATAGATCGTTTTTCACGAAGTAAAATTTTCCTTTTGCTCTTATTTCCGCAAAAGGATGATCCATGTCGTTGTGTTCGTTTCAAAGAAGTTTTCACTCTGGACATGGACTTTAAATATACTCTCTCTTTCAGCGACCTGCATTCTACCAAAAGACGAAGAAAGAGAGAAAGAGAGAGAGAGAAAATTAAACGGAAAGAGAGATAAAAAGAACAAAAAAGAGATCATAGATATAAAAAGAGAGACAGAGACGAAGATACAAAGTGATACAGAAAGAAGAGGAGGAAAGAGAGAGAGAGAGAGAGAGAGACGTAAATGACGTATGTATTTCATTGATCACAACGACATCATCAACGTGTTCATTTTTCTGAAGTTTCTTAGTCGATTAAAACTTTTCAATTCGCGCGTAGCTCGAAAAAAAAAAGAAAGAAGAAATTATGAAAAATTAACTGGGAGCAGGTAATGGGAGGGAAAAAAGAAAAAAAAAGGAAAAAAAAAACGGAGATACATTGGAAAAACGAAGCACGCTCTTACAAAATCGAGCAGCACGCTCCGATGAACGCGGCAGCAGCAGCTAGTAGTAATTCTTGCAGACTCTATAGCGCCATCCTCTTGCAGAACGTGTTCGAAGAGTTTCCGCTTCTCTCGCATTAACCCCATTACAAGGCACTCGATAGTTGAAGTTCCTGCTCTTTTTCCTGGTTTCCAGAACGCAATGAGAGAGAGAGAGAGAGAGAGAGAGAGAGAGAGAGAGAGAGAGAGAGAGAGAGAGAGAGAGAGAGAGAGAGAGAGAGAGAGAGAGAGAGAGAGAGAGAGAGAGAAAGAGAGAGAGAGAGATGAGAAGATCAATAATTCGAAGTTCTTGCGTTTTTTTTAAAACCAGTCGGATTTCAAATTACTCTGGAATCGGTTAGACCACGAAAACTTAAGAGCTAGTACCTACGATCTAGGGATTTTCGAATTTAGGAATTTATGGATTCTTTTTTTTTTTTTTTGGAAAAAAGAAAAAAATGTAAAAGAAAGAGTATATACACGATGACAAGTTTCGTATGATAGGAACGTTCGATCATTCGATCATTCGTATTGTAAGTGTATAATGTGAGAAAAATGGTGAAAATGTAATAATGGGAATCAATAGAAATGATATCAATAATGTTAATCGTAAATCATGGCTAATCGCGAGGAAAAATAAAAATGATATATAATATGAATAGTACTATTGAGGGTTTCAATGAAATATCTATATAATTGTTCCTTAAATCTAAAAATGATCGAGGTTTGTCTCATTGAAGCAATGAAAGCCATTTTTATAATCTTCAATAAAAAAAATGGACAGAGAGAAAGAGAGAGAGAGAGAGAGAGAGAGAGAGAGAGAGAGAGAAGATGTAAAGAAAAACAAAAAATGAAAAGAGAGTGGAAAAGAGAGAGAGAGAGAGAGAGAGAGAGAAAGAAAGAGAAATGAAGAGAGAAAGAGAGTAAGAGAAAAATGAAGAGGGAGAATCAAAAAAATGAAGAGAGAAAGAAATGAAAAGAGAAATAGAGAAAAATGAAGAGAGAAAAAGAAAAATGCAGAGAGAGAGAGAATTAAAAAAATGAAGAGAGGAAAAGAAAAATGTAGAGAGAGAGTCAAAAAAATGAAGAGGGAGAGTTAAAAAAATGAAGAGAGAAAGAGAAATGAAAAGAGAGAGTCAACAAAATGAATAGAGAGAGAAAGAGAGAATAAAGAGTGCAAGAGCAACAGAGAGAGAGAGAGAGAGAGAGAGAGAGAGAGAGAGAGAGACAAAGAAAAAATGAAAAAAAAGAAAAAAGAAAAGGCGAGAATACGATCATTACTTGTTTACTGATCGTATAGAGAAAATTTCGAATTCTAATTATTCCGAGGGAAATTCCATAGAAATATTTTTTAAACGATAGAACTCCAACGACAAAAGCTCACTCATTTCTATTCGGTTCTCGCCACAGCAAAACCAAAAGGAATTCTACGCGTTGATAGCTGGGAGCAATTAAAAACGCAATACATTTGCACGTAATCGCGAAAATGACGTGTACTAGCGACACACGTAATCAGATTTTGTTGGACAATGAAATCGTCGAAAAAACTGCTCTCGAATGAGCAGCAAAAAAGAAAAAAAGAAAAAAAAATAGAAGAAAGAAAAAAGGCAAAAAAAAGGGGGATAAAAAGAAAAAAAAAATGAACAAAAGGCGCGACGACGTGGGCACGTTATTTCACCCCCTAGTTTTCCTCCCACCCCTCCCCCTCTTTCCTTTTCAAAATCGGTCCACCGTTCATTGTTTCCGCTCGCTTTGCACACGCTTTTCTTCCATTTCACGTAGGATATGTATATGTATATGTATATGTATATATATATGTTCATGTATATGTTATATATATGTATGTATGTAGGTATATATGTGTATATATATGTATGTATGTATGCATGTATGTATGTATGTATGTATGTATGTATGTACCTACCTATATATATGTACCGGCCATCCTCGGTCAAAATTTTCTATTAACCGCGTTTATTATCTTTCGTCGGTTCAATTCGTACGAGTTTTACGAGTGTGTATACGAAAAAAAAAAAAATAAAAAAAAAAAAAATAAAAAAAAATAAAATAAGAAAGAAAAAAGAAAGAAAGAAAGAACGTATTTATTAATATCTTTCGACTTTATTAATTATGATTAGTTAATTAATGAAAATTTGATTGAACGTAAAGATAAATTGTTGTTAAATAATACAAAATCGTTGTTAAAAATAATTTATCATCGTCCATCGGTTTTAATTTCAATATTATTTGTAAGGAAGAGTATGATATAGTAAAATAATAATATGTGATAAATATAAATATTAATCTTTGTTATCGTATATTGTCTAATGGATTTGTAAGTAGATAATTAGAACCAACTCAATAATAATTAGAAATAACTCAACGATGTATTTTCGATTTTTCGATCACTTTCTTTTTATTATTTGAGTTAAAATTTTTTTCTAAGCGCGTGAATATCGGAAATATCTTTTACTGTATCGTCGTCTGAACTTCTTTCTTCTCTCCGTGTATCTCTCACGGCTGTCGATACGGTACTGTTTGTATTCTCTGTTACTCTACCGACGACCTGACCGCAGTTTGTTTTCTTTTTCTCTTTCTTCTTGTATCACTATTTCTCTCTTTGTCTCTCTCTTTGTCTCTGACCTACTCTTTATTTATCCTTACATTTAATTCGATATTCAATCTTTTCGATTGAAATATCAAAGTGTATTAAAAAGTGATACTCATACTTCTCTCTCTTCCTCTTTTTATCTTTTTGTTGTTTATAAATAATATTAATAATTTTTCAAAAAATTGTATTTTATTTTTATTAGAAACGATAAAGTAGAGAAAGACAGAGACCGATAGAATTATTCTATCAACGACAATCTTTCTAATGATAATTATTGTATACTAATTTTCAATGACAATTGTTATTAATAACTAATAATACTTTTTTGCTATAGAAAGTATCATTGATTAAATCTGATTTAAGATATAACAATTAATCCTAGTTTATAGCGAATCGTAATCGTTGTGACATAATCGTAAAGTCGATCTTTTTTCATCGATCAATTTAACGAAAAGAACACGATCATTTTGAATTTATATCTCGGTCAGTTCGAAGATAAATCTGACTTATTAATCTTAATTACTGATCGATCATTCACGCGAATTAAAAATTTCAAAATATTTTTAAATTCTTTTTTTTTTTTTTATTATGACGATTTTTCTATATTAAATATTTTTATTTTTTATTATTTTATATATATATATATCTTATTATTATTATATATATTTTTATTATTATTTATTTTTATTATTTCTCGTTTCGCAATGGTAATAAATGCAACGTGCAATTCGGCCATTTAATTCTGGGAAGAGCAACGACCAGAATCGATATAGGATATTACGAGATAGTACAGCTGCTAATTTTCCATGGTCCATGTTGTAACGTCGGAGATATTCTCTTGGAAAAGTTAATCAATATTTTATCGGACGTTCCATTCGATTGACTTAATCGGATAACGCGTGCGTTTACTTTTCGTGAACATCCGATTAAACCTTCGTTTTTTTCATCTTTCTCTCTCTCTCTCTTTCTCTCTTTTTTGTATCCCCTTTTTCTTTTTTCCTTTTTTCTATCTTTACATCTCTTTTTTTCTTTTGAAGAAGAAGCAGAAAAAAAATAGAAAAGATAGAAGAGGAAAAAACACTCAA
>NC_057690.1:4145737-4148237 GCF_014466175.1 Vespula pensylvanica | reverse complement strand
CAACAATATATTTATATCTTTTGATCAGTCGCAATCATCATCGAAGAAATTGGCATGAAAATAGAAAATATATATATATTTTTTTTTTTAATTGTATTTATACGTTATGTAGTTGGAATATTACATACAACGATTATATATATATATATATATATATATATATATATGCGATGATATATTTACAATATCTTCTGATATGTTAATATTTTACAATTTGCAATGTAAACTCTAATTTCTAACATATTTATATATACTTGTTATAATAATAAAATTGTCGAAGCAATAATGAACGTCATTTGTAATCTCGAAAACGAATATGAAATGAAAAAAAGAAGAATAAAAACGAATTAAGAAGAAAGAAAGACGGAGGGAGGAAAGAAAAAAAAAAAGTTAAAAGAAAAATGTTCGGATAATGCCAGGACGTACGTAAAACATAATTGCGAAAGACGAAAAGACAAAAGGGAGAAAAAATAAAAATTAAAAAAAAAAAAGGGATTTAAGAACGCGTCGTGGCGTCAGGCAAAAAGCCTGTAATTAGCGAGAGAATTTTCCTTCCAGTCGTTTTCTTTTTTATTTCTTTTTTTTTCTTTTTTCTTTTTTTTTTTTTTTTTTTTTTACTGTAGTCTAATCTCTACCGCGACCAGCATTCTTTAATCCTTTAACGCATAAATTAATTTTTTACAAATGTTCCAATAGTAAATATTACGTCTACTATTAAATAAAATATATTTACTACCGTTCGTATAAATACAAAACATTAAAAATGTAATTAATTTTATTTATTTATATATTTGTATTATTTTACTTTTGTTTATATTTTTTATAATTTTATTTATGTATCATATATATGTACATGTATATATACATATATTAGTTACGTATATATATATATATATATATATATATATGTATATATATATACATATATACATATCCCATAAATTTACCTCTTTGATATATCAACTATTCGAAAGGAAAAGTAATCAACGAAATTTTATTATTTTATAATCTTCATTATCTTCTTTTATTCTTCTATTCTTTCCTCAAAATTTAATATGAGAAATTATTATATTGTTGCACATATGTGCATACGTGTGTATGTTACATTGAGCATTAAATGACATTAAATATTATTACACTTTAATTATAAATGAATATATACATTCGAGAATTAATAGACACATTAGCCTCAAAAATTTCTTTATCGTTTTACGACCGAGCTAAACTCGCTGCGAATGCGTTTGTTAGTTCGCTTACGAGAAAATATTTCGTCGTTGCTTATTTTACGTGTTGATCGTTAATTCATCAACGGGGACATTCTTCGTATAAAATGCTTGAAACTTTTAAAATTTGTTTCGTGGCTAACGTGTGCGCATAAGTCGAGTTAATAAATAGAATGCGTACCAGCTGCTACTTTAGCACCTTTTCTATTTCTACCTCTATCTCTATCTCCAACTGTATCTCTATCACTATCTATCTCTTTTTGTCTTTTTTTTTGTTCTTTTTTTTTTTTCACTAGCTACTACGAACTGTTTTAGTGCCTTTCTATGCGATGTACGGTACTTTGGATTTGACGAGAGAAAAATGCACTGCGAGAAATTTAGCAAAAAAAAAAAAAAAAAAGAAAAAAAGAAAAGAATAGGAAAGAAAAAGAAAAAAAAGGAACAATCAAACAAAAAGTATCGCATATAAAATATACATTTTATCTTTATAGAATCATAGTTATGATGCTAAAGTATGAAAATAATTGAAGACTAAATGGGATAATTAAAACATATGCGAAGTCGGATGAAATATGAAAAAAGAAGAAGAAAACAAATTATACAAATCTCCGAAGAATGTAAAACATTTCGTGGTGAATAGGACGACGAATAAATATTTTCACGAAGAAAAGAAAAGAAAAGAAAAGAAAAGAAAAGAAAAGAAAAAAGAAACAGAAAAGAATAAACGAAAATATGTCTATTAAATGAACAAAAGAAAATGTACGAATCCAAGCAGAAAGAAAAAGAAAGAAAAAAAAAAAGAAAAAGAAAAAAGTAAATGCTCTCTGTGCGAACTGTGCGAACTGTGCGACTTTGTTGGAAAGAAACGACAATAAACGCGTTATATTAGGTATATTTGTCACGTGACAAGAGAAACACTAGTTGTTGCTGCTGCTCTTAGTTCTTTTTTGTTTCTTTTTCCTTTTTATTTCTTTTTCCTTTTTTCTTTTTTCATTTTTCTTTTTATTAGATCTCACTTTTTTCGCGAGTTACGCCCACACGCGTGCATACCATTTTAATTGTACCACTCTACAATGCATTGTTAGTATTGCATTACATTCTCTTGGACAAATAAATATTTTTTTATATAAACGAAATATATAAATGTATATATTTAATTATGTCTACGTACGTAAATACATATTGTTAGTTTCATAACCAGCCACAACAGTCCTTTCGTCTTGCCAAGTCTACACAACCACGAAGTGTCGTTCTTTCCTAATAAGGTCGACATAATG
>NC_057690.1:4133237-4140737 GCF_014466175.1 Vespula pensylvanica | reverse complement strand
AACAAAAGCTATCCAGAAATGAAAACGCTATTTTCGAATGTCGTTCGTTCGAAAATACGGATAAGCTAAAAATTTGATCATATATCTAGATACTAACAAACGATAAATCCTCCAATATATATATACATACATACATACATATATGTGTGTGTGTGTGTATGTACGTATTCCATTTTTTCTTTTTTCGCAACAAACTAAAACATACCTAGATCAAAACATTTTATACTTTTAAAAATCTTTATGCATATTCTATATTCGAACGACGATTTTCGATTTTCTCGAAACAATATTTATTTATATATTTATTTCAACTTTCGATCCCCTCCACTCACCCTACTACTCTCTAAATGATCTCCTATTAATGATCTCTGCCGTAAATCAGTCGTATAAAATAAATCTTTCACGAGAAAGAAATAATTTAAATTATTAGATAGATATCGATACCTTTGCAATCTTATTCTTCTTTTCTCTTTTTCAGATTTTTTTCTTTTTTTTTTTTTTTTTTTCGTCGAAATCATCGAATCATTAAGAACGCTAATGAGCCGATAACGGTCGCGTGAGAAAATGGAGGAATCGATCCGCGGTATTACCATTGCTGTTGTTGCCGACCTTCCTCCTCGTTCGTGGCGTATAAATCAGGTTCCTCCTCCTTCCACCCTCCCGTTCCCCTCACCCCGATTAATTATTAACCGATGTCAATTACCCCATCTCCTCTACCGGTACGGACGAATAACCCCAGCGAGAAGCTAAGTCAATTATCATACTAAGCAACTATAATTCGAGTTGCCGTACGCGCCCACCAACACCTGAATAAATGCGAATACGTTCGGAATGGTCATGAATGACCTGATGCGCAATGTAAGTGCTACCGTTCAAACGTTAACTCGTTATCGTTAACAACCTCATCAACGGACAAAACAGAGGCTAGGTTGCTATTTGCAATTTGTTCGACATTGCCGAAGAGAAACGCCGTACTCGTAATCTTTGTCGTTTCTATCGATTTTCTTTCTTCGAGTCAGCTTTGTTTTCGGAAGAAAAAGAACGAGGAAAAAAGGAAAAAAAAAAAAAAGAAAAAAAGAATGGAGGAGGGAGAAAGAATCTTTTAAGAAGGAAACGTTCGCTTGAATATAAAAATTACAAAAAAAAAAAAAAAGAAAAAATGAAAGAAAGAAAAGGAAGAAAATATCGTCATCGTTTAATCGTGTGACGAGAGAAAGAAATTTATAAATAACGTGACAAATCATTCGCAAATAGAAAGTTTCTTTCTACCTCTTTCTCTATCCCTCTCTCTCTCTCTCTATTATCTATCCATCTATCTATCTATCTATCTATCTCTCTTTTTTACCCAATCGAATGGATAATGACGAGTGTTCCTTTAGGAATCACTGAAAGGGATCGATGAAACGACGGTAGAAAAGTTCATCCGCGTGGCTGATTGTTCGTTCCCCCTTTTAAATCTCGCACCATTAATCAGCGAGAGCGATAAAAGGACCTAGGATAGAGGTGGCTGAAAATTGGTGGGACGTTGTCGTCGTCGTTGAGAAAAAGAAAAAGAAATTTTAAAACGACGCATCGCTGAGATCAATTTTCACGAAAATGCTTGCAACAGCCCCTTCTCCCCCACCAAATCGTGCGGAAAATTAGACTCACCCCGTTTCTCCCTCCCTCCCTTTAAAACCACCCCTCATTTTTTAGCCCTTTTCACCCTACTCTAAACGGTCATTCTACTATTTTCTTTCTCGCTCTCTTGTTTCTCAATTTCGTTTTCTTCTTCTTCTTCTTCTTCTTCTCTTTTCTTTTTCTTTTTTTTTTTTTTACTCTATTTTCTGTTTTCGTTTTCGTCTTCTTCTTTTTCTTCGTTTTACTTATTTATTTATTTTTTTATTCGTTTCCTGAATCGCACGTAGTAATCGCGAAAGAAAGAAGGAACGAACGATCGATAGTTTTTGTCACGATGAACTGCTCGTCGACTATAAAATAAATCATCGATTTGTTTCGTCTACTTTAGCGAGATAAAACGAAAGAAGAAATACGTGGCTCGGAATGGATATTTTCGAATTTATCGGGATGATAATCTGAGTTATTTGTAGAGGAATTAAAAAAGAAAAAAAAAGAAAAAGAAAAATTCAGGTATTAAAGTAATCGGTAGTTTCATTTTTTCTTTTTTATAGAAATAAAAAGACTTTCCGATTGAAACAGGATTATCAATGGATGATTTATCGTTGTTGTTGTTATTTTTTTTTTCCTTTCTTTCTTCTTTTTTTTTATGCGACCCGTGTTACGTTCGCTAAGAGAGCGTCGATATCTTTTTAATTAATTTTTTTCCCCCCTTCTAAATGAATGAAATAAATCTCTTTCAACCTTCCTTTCTCTTATTTTACAGGACTATCGATCACTGTTGCGCACGACTATAAAACTAAGTACCGGAAAACGTCTGCATGTTGAACGAATGAAAAGATATAAAAAAAAATATCACTAAACATATCGCTTTGCATACAGGAAAAAATGTTAAACTTATCCTATTTGTTACAAATATACAAAGATTAATAAGATATTTCCATTCATAGTTTCTCGATAATAATAATAACGAGATAATTTCTCTATACGTACAACTTCAAATTATAGAGAATATATATCAATGAGATATATCGACGAAAATAATTAAGTTGATCAAGTAAAAAAAAAAAAAAAAAAAAAAAAAGAGAGAAAGAAGAAAAAGAAATGATTCGTGCAACTTATCTTTTACGATAGATAAAATTTCATATAATGTATAACGATCGATTACGTTATCTATGTTAATCATCTCATAGATCTTTATTTATTCTTCTGTTTACTAGTGTCCTTAGTTTTAGTTTCGAGAGAGTATAGGCGCCAGGCAGTCGAACCACTACTACCATCATCCCCTTCACTATACCCACGTAATCGATCGAATCGTATCGGGAAAAGTCTTAAGAGAAAGAAAAACGATTGGTTGGCAAACAATGGAATACGAAAATTTCTTCGTTTCTCTAGTGGTTCTACTCCCAACTAAACTTTTCTCTCTTTAAATTAACTAATTTCTCTCTTTAATCTTTTTCTCGATGTATCAATCTCTTTGTATCGCGACGCGTTAGTCTCTTGGTGCGAAATTTATGATAAAAAAAAAAAAAAAAAAAAACAAAAAAAAAATAGAGCAACGAAAGTTCACAAGAGAAATTATCCGATAAATTGGCACGATTTTCTTTATGGCACGGACCGAGAGGATTTTCAAAAATTTTCAAATATTCCATTGGTATGTATTCGACGATCGAGGACGAAGTGAATTTTAAATTTATTATTATCGAACAAATTAAGATGGCTGAGAATGGGGGTGGAAGAGTCCTCACCAACGTTCACTCGCAGTAGTTCTGAAAGTTATTCCATTTCTTTTTCTTTTTCCCTCTCTCTCGCTATCTATCTTGAGAAGCAATAAAAGAAACTCCGGAACGATATCGTCGCGTATAAATTTTACGTATGTATTTTTGGGAATTTATAAAAACCATCGTTAACCGATGGAAGCTATGTCGAACGGGCTAGGATATACATAAAAGTTGGAGGAGAGGTTGAGAACGAGGTAGGTGTTTAAATAACTAATAAAAATTCTGTTCTTCGCGATTTTCTATTTTACTTTTTCATCGAACTTTATTTTCCTTCGATCGCACTCTCGTTATATACTTTCTCGATTATTTACTCGAACGATAAATAAATTTCGATTTTGACTAAAATTCCGATTCTTTTTTATTATTATTATTATTATTTTTTTTTTTTTTTTTTTTTTTTAATAGATACTTCAATTTATTATTGAATAATCCTTTGATTCCCTCTTCTCTCACAATTCACCTCATTTCACCATTCATCATTCTATTTTCTGATCATTCATCGGAAATTACGTTAACGGTGGAATGAAATTTTTATTGAGAAATATATATATATAGATATAAATATCTAGGTTTTGTAATCTAATGAAAATACCAACGATTTATCGATACAATATGACCTCTTTTCTATTCTCGTTCTCTCTTCGTGTATCGTATTTTCACGTGTACTATGTACTTACGTAAGTAAGTATTGACTACGTGTGAACGATTTATCTACCTTTGATTTATCTCAAAATCGAATTTCAAGACATTCGGCTATCGTCGTACGAGATGAAAGTTTGGTCGATACGAAAACGATAGAAAATAAAATGGCACGTTGCCGAAACGTCCTTCCCCTCTCTCGGAATCACGTGATCGACTGAATCGACGAGAGAAGAAAATAAAAAACACAAAAAAAGAGGAAATATGATAAAAGCTAAACATTTTGTTGCCAACACTTTGCGCTCACACGTATACATCCATCCATCCATCCATCCATCCATCCATCCATCCATCCATCCATACATACATACATACGTATATAAGTACATACGTAGTTTTTTTTCTATACGCAGAAAAAGAATGTCGTCGGAAATGCTAATGGTCACGGTTGAAAAAAAAGAAAAAAAGAAAAAATAAAAAAAAAAAAAAAAGAACAAGAAAAAAGATTTTCCCCCTGTAAAAAGGTCTTTCGTAAGAGAAAAGAAAACTTATCGACGTAAACGACGCGAGAAAAAGACAATAGAAGGGGCGAGAGAGAGAGAGAGAGAGAGAGAGAGAGAGAGAGAACGGAGGGCTAAGGATGTCGAGTGTGGTACGAAGAATGACGAAGTCGGTTCGTCTCGTCGGGTTTCCACTTTTTAATGAGACGCCATCTTGAAGTGACGTCACAAGTCGCATAGCGCGCAAAACAAGACAGACGGTCTAAAGAGAATGAGAGAAGGGAAGGAAGAAGGGATGGAAAGAGGATGTTAGAAGAATGAGTAAAAGAGAGACGGACAGAGAGAGAAAATGAGATAGAGATAGAAAGAAAACGAGATAGACGTAGAGAGAGAAAGAGAGAGAGAGATACGGATGAAAAGAGAGAGAGAGAGAGAGAGAGAGAGAGAGAGAGAGAGAGAGAGAGAGAGAGAGAGAGAGAGAGAGAGAGAGAGAGAGAGATAGAAAGAAAACGAGATAGACATAGAAAGAAATAAAAAGAGAAAGAGAGAGTTAGAAAAAGATAGAGAGATACATAGAAATGGACGAATGGTTTAAACAGTCTAGTCAACTAAACGGCCAAGAGTTATTTACAGACTAGAACCCTTCGACTGTCTTTCAGAGAAAAATTTTCAAAGAAACTCGAATTTTCGCGACCATCGCGGTCGGTTAGTTCGCAAAACTTTTTCTCGGCTACACGGAAACGGGAGTTATCAAATTCTTCTTCGTTCCACTTTTAGCGAAACCAGGTTCTCGCTTTAGCAGGTCAGTCAAAGCTTTATTTTCTTCTATCACTTCTTCTTCTTCTTCTTCTTCGTTGTCGTCGTCGTCGTCTTCTTCTTCTTCTTCTTCTACTTCTTCTACTACTATTTCTTACGATCGAACGACTCCAACGAAAAGTTCGATTTTATAGAATGACAGTGCCATTTCGTTTAAGTCGGTTACGTAATTTGCAGATTAAAATCTGCAATATCGAACGTTCTACTTTTTTTTCTTCTTCTTCTTTTTGATCAAAATCCGATAAATTTTTATTATATATGTATATCACGAACGTATCCATACGTTTTAATTTTCTTTTATCACTGAGAATGGAGATATACATAATAGTTGCAATTGATCAATAATATCAAAACATTCAATATCAACCATTCACATAATTAGTATCATTAGATCGAATAAACGTTTAGAATAGTATGCACAAGAAATTTGTGTTTCAAAGCTTATACACGTACGCGTACAAGTACCGTATCTATGTATGTACGAACAAATGTCACACATTCATACCTACATACGTACATACATACGTACATAAGCCATGCAGAAATGTATTTTTAGCGAAGAGCATCATTGCAACATAGTGAAGCCTATACAAAAAACGCTCTTAAGCTAAAAGCAGTTTAATTGCGAAATACGGCGGAGCTTTTAGTATACAGGATGTGGCGAAATTGGCGCGTCGTCTTCATGTGTCCTACACGCACGCAGAAACGTATAACCAACACGGACAGACGACGACCAACTTATTCCAACAAGAAAATGAGATAGATAAGTGTGTTAATGACTATAAAACAAAATGGTAGTTCCGCGATTGAGTATACCTAACATATATATATATATATATATACACACACACGTATATGTATGTATGTCCTGTTGAAACATTTCCTTTCGCTTGATTAAATCCTTGCTATAAAAAATAGAGAAAAAAAAAGAAGAAAAAGAAAAAAAATAGAAGACAAAAAAAATAATGTCATCACCGATTAAACGATCTGAGTTTTCTACCCTTACGTTTATTTTTCTCTCTCTCTCTTTTTTTTTATATATATTTTTATTTATATTATATATATATTTTTTCTTCTTCTTTCTTTCTTTCTTTCTTTCTTTATCTTTACCTTCCCTCATAGACGAACTTTCATATTATCCCGTGTTTCTTTTTATCTTACGAAGAAATTTGCTGCCACCGTGTCCTATCTTCCTTTTTCTTGGGATAGTGTGTATCGTCATCTTGCTTGCTTTGCGCCATCATCCTTTCCTATTCTATTTGTTCCTCCAGTTCTATAACTTCCTTGCTTACGTCAGCTACTCCAACCCCATTCTCGATTTATTGTCTTTCTTTTATTTTCATCCAGCCCACGTTCATTTCATTTTTACAACACTTTTCCCTCGTACCATCAGCTTTACCATATTTCCCTACTTTTCGTATAGCTGCCATTTAACGCCATTTTTTTCTGGAACTTCGAATAACTTCTCTCTTTCTCTCTCTTTCTCTTTTTTTCACTTAGTACATATTTATATTCACCGGTTTGCGATAATTTTATGTGAGAGCGAAAAGGATGCGTTGATCATTCGTACAAAACGAAGTCAAAAGTGTAGAACAAATTAAGTAAAGCAAAAAAAAAAAAATTAAGAAAAAAAGAACAATGCGTAATATAAAATAATTATTGGACATAATTATTTCTATTATTTGAATGATGTATGTATTTATATATTAAAAAAAAAAAAAAAAAAACGATTAAAAAAATAAAAGAAATTAAAGACAAGAAAAAGAAAAGCGTCGAGCAAGTCTTTTTAGATTTACACCGTTTATTCCGAGACATCCTGTGTATCAAGAAAGGATGTTGATTTCTCTTTGCATCCAATATCCTCTTTCTCGTCCTTTGACGATCCTTACTTTTCTTCCGGTTCTATCCTCTCTTACTATCCTCGTTTTTCTTCTTGGATAAAATTTCATTTGTTACTCCCTTTTCCTCTTCCATACGCTTTTCTCATTTCTTTGACTCCTTGCAATATTTATTTACAGCATTCACCTGTTGTGCACCACTTTGTCCATTTCACCTCGGACATCTTTATATATATTCCTTCCTTATTTTTTTTCTCTCTCACTTCTCTCTCTCTCTCTCTCTCTCTCTCTCTCTCTCTCTCTCTCTCT
>NC_057690.1:4115585-4133137 GCF_014466175.1 Vespula pensylvanica | reverse complement strand
CTCTCTCTCTCTCTCTCTCTCTCTCTCTCTCTCTCTCTCTCTCTCTATTTTCTAGCTTCTTATAAACTTATAGTTACTTACATAGTGCAACTACTGCCGCTTAGATTCTCCCGTTTCTCATAATTCTCATAGTATTGTACCACCTTTAGATTTGCCCTCTTTTATAATAAACGCTGTTGTATCCAAGCTTGTATACTTCCACTTGGCTCTAACTACCTCACAGATCTTTCGTAACTACTTGTCCCAATTTCACAATTTTTTTCACAATTTTTATATTCACAATTTTCACAATTTTTTTCACAATCTTTTTTTTTCCCTTTACGTTTTGTTCCTTTCTCTCTCTTTTTTTTTTTTTAATTTTCCTTTCGTACACGACACACAGATATAAAAAAAAAAAAAATAACGAATAATAATCTCCGATTAATTTTCATTACTATCGTTCCCACGAGATATACGTGTCCGAAGTAATTTTCTTTCCTCCCTCCTACGCCTAACCCTCAAAAAACCTGCCTGTATTTTCTCAAAGAGTAAATCCTAATCCTCTCATCTCACCATTCATCACTTGTAACGATTAGAGACAGTAAACGTTTTCCGTGTTTCAAACAGGTTCTAATACCACACATACACACATACAGAGAGTAACATAATCACGTAGAAAATCTACCCTCCACAATTTCGTACTCATCCACATCCTTGATTTCATCACGTCTCGCGTTCTCCCCACTCCTCCCCCCACCACCTCAATCTCCTTATACCCCCATTACCCCTACCGCCCGATCCTTTCATCATTAGAGCAAAATTAATTATACACGGTGTATCAAAACTTGGTGATACTTGCTAAAGGAACCTGTTTGTATATGTATACACACATTATATATATATATATATAAATATATATATATACATATATATGTATGTTAGTATGTATGTATATACGTATGTACCCGGTGGTGGTACAAGATAGAGGGAGCAGATGTAAAGGTCTAATTACGGTACGGGACAAGGCATTTCCACGCAAGGAATCACGCGAAAACTTGAGGAAGAACCCTCGCCAGTAAGATAGTTCACTCTAGTTGCCTCGTTAACGTCTTTTGTTCGGCGACGAATAAACCTCATGCTGGTGGTAAGAAGAAGAAGAAGGAGAAGAAGAAAGATAGATAGATAGATAGATACATAGATAGATAGATATAGTAAGAACTGAAGAGATAAGGGATCGGGAAAATTCAGGAAATCGAGAATTCCCTTCGGATAATTAATCCTCCATGGACGACAGAAGAGAAGGATTTAACCCCAACCCAATCTCTTTCTTCCCGTGACATAACTTTAGAACTACCTTTCTCTTCGACTACTGCTTTTCTTCTCTCCCTCCACCCCTCCCATCAATATACCCTAAGGAAAATTATCCCAAAGCTCTCTTTTCGAAAATAATTAAACCCTCAATATTTGCTTAATCCTAACAAGATGATTTAATAATAAGACTTTAACAATGACCAAAGCGTTTACGTTGAACAAGATGAAAGATTAATCGGTGGATGGGGATCAGAATGGAATAGACAGGAGAATGGCTATGGGAAGAGACAGGAGAATGGCCACGTGAACAAATCCATAGGATTATCAAACTTGCCCGATGATGTTCGGTTTATGAAACTTGTTCTGTTGAAAAGCATTCTGCTCTAACATGATTTATTCGATGTAGATAACGTTCAACGTAGGATTATCTCTCCTTTCAATAGATTCACTGGATATATTATTTTCAAGCGATCTTTAATTTCTAACAAGACGATTGATTAAAATCAAAACAAGAAAGAAAGAAAAATTGACGATGAAATCGGAGCTATAGATTATACGCGCGATTAGATTTTTATAATAAATATTGTTATAAATTATATTAATTATTTCTAAATTTCAATAAATAACGTATAGCATATGTATATAGGTGTTTCGTAAGATCGTTGTATTCCAGCATTCTTGTTAATCGTTAGGGCAAACTACTATAACAAAATGGCGTCGGTGAACTGTATCTGGGCCTCATTACTACGAATATAAACTCGGATCTTTCCGCTTTAATCAGAAACCAAGATAGAACTATGAGTAACTAGAGAATATAGAGAATACAGGATGGATATTCGACTACATAGATAAATATAGCTATATATATATATATATATATACATATATGTATATTTATAAATATATATATATATACACAAAACAGGCATCGAACGCATACGTTTACGTATATATCTATGTCCATACACTCCTCTAGTCGGCAGCACGAGAGAAACTAATGTATTACGAGAGTGAATTAGACTGACGTGAGCAGAAAACCCCTGCGGATACTTTTGGCCAGTAGAGTCTATTTCTAACTTTCTCTATCTCTCTTTCTTTCTATTTTCACGAGTAGTAGTAACACAACGCAATGGTAGAGAAAGAGAAAGAGAAAGAGAAAGAGAAAGAGAAAGAGAGAGAGAGAGAGAGAGAGAGAGAGAGAGAGAGAGAGAGAGAGAGAGAGAGAGAGAGAGAGAGAAAGATATTGAAGATTTTCAAGCGACTTACTCGACGTGAGCTCCACGCAAAGCTTTTCATTTCTAAGAGAAACTAGTCGGCACTCGAAAGCTTCCATCAACTTCTACTGTCTCTCTCTCTTTCTCTCTCTTTCTCTCTTTCTCTCTCTCTCTTTCTCTCTCTTTCTTTCTGTCTCTCTTTCTTTCTGTCTCTCTTTCTCTCTCTGTTTTTCTACAAATAACCATGATACGGATAGAACGTTCCGTAATTGCTTCTTTGCTTTATTAGCCACATTAAAGCGAAAAGTGCATCCAATTGTAAAGAGAAAAAAATTTCGTTTATCCAAGAGAGAAAGAGAGGAGAGATTTTTAAATATCGTTATAACATCGAGAAAAAAATTATGACAAATCTCGTTCGTTCGTTCGTTCGTTCGTTCGTTCTTGAATTGAAGCGACATCGTTCGTCTATATCCAAGGGAAAATATCTAGGGGAATATTTTTAGAAAACTTTTCGGAAAAGTTCTTCGTACGTTACTAAGAAATACGAATGAGAAGTTTCGTTCTTACCGATAGAAGTTTATCGTAATGTATGTTCATCTATGTGTGTGTGTGTGTGTGTGTGTGTGTGTGTGTTCAGCTTGCATGTGTTTGCGTTACCATACCAATCGTCCTTTTGACTCTCGAGTATACTTTAGCTAGCGATCTATAAAATTCCATCATGCGCTCGAACAATGGTTCTTTCTTTCTTTTTCTATATTGAAAGATATCGTCTCATTTCTTTGCTTTTCTTGTCCAAGGTTAAGAAGGTCAAGAAGAAGAAGAAAAAGAAAAAAGCAAAGAAACAAAATCCGTAGCATTTCTATCGAAAACGTATTTTTTTTTTTTTTTTGTTAAGTCGATGAAAGAACGAAGAACGGTGAAGAATTAAAGAAAAATAAAAAAATTATTAAAAAAATAAAAACGACTCGACGTTAACAGTGAAGTATTATTATGATTATTATTATTATTATTATTATTATTATCATTGTTGTTATTGTTTTTTTTTTCTTCGATGACCAGATACGCTTACAAATGTACGATATAAGTTACTTATTAAAAAAAAAAAAAAAAAGAAAGAAAAAAAGTGAAACTTTCGTTTCTTATGTATTATCAATGTCGATTATAATCGTCGTAGAACGTAGATGTTCGATAGAATTAAATCAAGAAATTGTAATATCAAAAATTCATTCATCACAGAGAACAATTTTGTTTTCTTGATTTTTGTAATGTTGTAATGCTGTTCTTACTCTTACGCTATTACTACTATCATCTTCTATGTTTCTGAAGAACGTATATACATATGTACGTTTGGAACAGATAGTAGAAGATAAAAAAGAAGATGAAAAGAATAAAGAAGATAAAGAGGATGAAGAAGAAAATGAAGAAAAAGGATAAGGAAGATGAAGATGATGAAGAAGATAAAGAAAATGAAGAAGAGAAAGAAGAAAAACTTTTATATCCTCTTTTTTAAGCCACTTGATATGTCGAGAGAAATGATTCTACGAACAATTGGATTTTTTTTTTTTTTTTTTTTTTCTTTCGAATGTAACAAGAAAACACATTGAGATTAAACTAACTCGATCCTAACAATCATCATCGCGATGCGACATACTTCTGATAAGTTTTTGTTCTCCTTTTTAAATTCGTCCACGTTAAAAATCTACATTGCAGGATCGTTTTATCGCGAGATCTCGTTTTACTTTTAAATTGCAAATTTGAATCGTGCTTAGAAGGGGCTTACGAATTTTCTTTTTTATTTTCTTATCCTTTCTTCCTTTCTTTCTTTCTTCAAATATATATATATATTTTTTGTATATATATATATTTATATATTTTTATACATACATTTTTTTTGCTCGAATTTTCCTCCAGTCTTTTTTTTTCTTTTTTCTTGTTTTTTTTTTTTAGAATTTTCTTTCTAATCGTCAAAAAAAAAAAAAAAATAAAGGCTCTGGGGATGATCGTCGACGAAGATTAGGGAAAAGAAAAACGAAGCTATTACTATAGATGCCAACGAGTGATACGACGCTTTAGAAAATTATAATACAAGGATTTTTTTATAATTGCAATAATTGCAAGAGTGCATTTGAAAATAGACGGACTCCTTTCAAAAAGAATTAAATATAAAAAGTAAAAGTTATTTATCGAATCGATACTTTCGATTTAGATAAAGGATACGAGTGTAAACATCGAACCTGCATGTCTCTGCAGAAATTGACAAAACTAAAGTTGCATCGCAGTGATAACTAACTTTACATGTGTACTACTATTTACTTTAACGTTTATTTACGAATGTAACATTCAGTTTACTTATGTAATCTATAATAAGAAGACTCGAAACTCTCGAGGAAAGTTTGTTTTCTGACAAGTTTGTTTCATGAATTAATTTACATAAAATTTCCGAATTTCTATCTTCTAATACGATCTCACCGTTCGAATTACATTAATTTAAAGTGTATTTATTGATCAAAATTTTCTTATATAAATTCTTCAAAATAATCGAATCACGATTGTCAAAATTTTATTGAAATAATATCGAAAATTTTCCTTCTCGATAGACGAAATTTTCCGAATGATCAAATACAAAATTGACGATGACAATGTTGATCGTTTGAAAATCATTTGTACGATATAACACCGTAAATAAATACATACATACGCAACGTATACATAACGCAAGCGTATAGGAGAAAACGTGTATCGAAGAAAAACGAAAAACTTTGCGTTTGAAATGGCAAAAGCCGCACATAAAGTTGACACTACCGTTGTCATTTACGTCAGAGAAAAGTTTCCGGTTCTGTGGAGAGCGTGTCAAGTCAATGGTACGAATGTGACGTGAGAATTGAAAGGGGAGCACTTTTCACAAAATTCGATCCGGACTTTTCATTTCAATCCGAGTTTCGTCGTTGTCAACCGTATACCGACAACCAAAAGATTCGTACTTCCGCCAGCGAAGTGCCTTCTTATTTCACTCGACGTCATCACAGCTATCTAGAGCTTCCTCGAGGTTGCAGCAATAAGTTGTTAAAAAATCGAAAGAAAAGAAGAAAGAAAGAGAGAGAGAGAGAGAGAGAGAAAAAAAAAACAGAGAAAGAGAATTTTTCCTACTGTCAAGGACGTCTCTTTGAGTAAATCCAACGGTTACAAGATAAGATACGGCTCGTCATATTTTATCATGTTCCTTTTAAGAATCTTGATATATTCTAATTTATAAAACGCTTTTACCAGCGAGAGAGCAGTTCGTAATACGATTTTCGACGCTTTCAAAAGGAAGATGAATGAGAACGTTGATCCGAAAGAACGATCATAAATAGTTCAGTATTTGCTTCTATCTCGACCACCATTGATCGATGACTAAGAAAATATCGCAATATTTTCAAGTGCTAATCAATAATATTAAAAAACAAACAAAGCAAAAGGAAACAAAATTAAAAAAGAAAAAGAAAGATACTATAGTATCGCATTAATGTTTAACATATAATATTATAAAATTAATTAAATTACAAGTTACACATAAAAAAAAAAAAAAAGATCTCAAAACAGTTCAATAAATAACTTGAATTCAAGAAATAATACGATGATAATAATTCAATCAATATTATCATTTCTCCTTCCCAAGAAAAAAAAAAAAAAAAAAAAAAAAGAGAAGAAAAGAAAATACAAAACATACACGTCGTAAATATTTCTAATAAACGATCACATTTTTCTCTATACAATAGAGCACCCATACGATTAGTGAAAAGAGAAAACTATCATAGAAACGTGAAATCGATTGGTGATTTATTATTATACTCTCGATATATATCGAACAACATAGTGATGCACGATGAACGATGAGTAAGCAACTAAATTATTAGTTGCTCGTTGTTGTTGCTGTTATCGTTGCCATTGCTTCTGGTCCTGGTTATTTATCGAGATAGATATACGTCAGAGAGATTTAATATCTCACGAAATACACTATCCATAGAGAAAGAAAAAAAGTGAGAAAAGAGAAAGAGAGAGAGAGAGAGAGAGCATTGTAAACAACACACAGCGCATCAAGAGGGAAACCTAGCAGGAAACCAACGACAACAATGATGAGAGGATGAGGAGTAACACGAAACGAGTCCTTGTTTTACTTTATGTATATAAAGTTATATAACTGCGTTGTTTTTCGGCTATGACACTCCAACTTGCTAGCAGAAAACTGATTCTCTTTCTCTTCATCCCCATACACCACCACCACCCTCCCAACCACCACTACTACCACCACCACCACCACCAGCACTCTCAATCAATCCTACCCCGCTCTCGACAGACTCCTCTCGGCACCATCAACAACACCGACGCCACTCTTTCTCTCTCTCTCTCTCTCTTTTTGTCTTTCTTTCTTTCTTTTTTTCTTTCTCTTTCCTATCTGCCGTCGAAAGTTTATCGTCGAACTTTTCCTATAAATAAGTCGGACACACTAGCTCGCAGTTTCAACTCCCTTTGTTTTTGTACGCGATCTTCTCTTTCGCTAGCCCGTCGCCGTCGCCGATAACCTTGACGAAAATGTTGAAAATAAAAAAAAAAATTCTGACGATCGAACGAATGAGGTTAAAAAAAAAAGAGAGAGAGAGAGAAGAAAGGAAGAAGGATAAGGGGAAATGAGGGATGACGAGCAGATGCTTTTATCTTTTGTAAAAAAAAAAAAAGAAAGAAAAAAGAAAGAGAGAACGAAAAAAAAGAAATCGATGATCTTTTTAATAAAGTGCAAATTCGCTCGGACATCTCTTAGTCGTAGGATATATAAAGCAAAAGTGTGTGTGTGTGTATCGTAAAGATAGAAAATTATTTGTAACGAAAGACAAAAAAAACGAGGGGGATTATTATGGGATCTTGCAGAGACTTTACAACTACATATTTCAAAAGCTAGGTCTTTCGTGTTTATTAACGTTTTATGAACTAGTAAATACGAGAAGTTTAACACGTAAGTACCTACATATATGTGTGTGTGTATGTGTATATATATATATATATATATATATATATATATATCCGTAATTGGTTCCTAATTTTTGAGTATATACAAAAATTGATACTAGATATCGTTTTAGAAATTTATTGGAAAGGGAAAAAGAAAAAGCTAAGGAAAAAAGAAAAGACAAAAGGAAAAAGAAATTTCCCAAAGTTATTCATCCGAGATTATCTTAAGATCATCCGTTATTAACCCAACACAGTTTATTAAGTGGATACTATGTTAATTTACATCCTATGATAATTTGCATTTTATAATACGAGACTAAAAGACAGAAAGAGATGAAGAAAAAAAGAGAGAGACAAATTGACAAAGAAAAATTAAAAAAATGATATTCATTGGAACGTCCAATAAGAAAAATATTAATAAATTATCAATAATTATCTGATCTATAATAATATCACAAACTTTGTCGAGAAACGAGCGAAGAATTTTCGTAAAGATATGTAAAATGCGTACAAATTATTCTTTCTCTGTTTCGTTGAAAGAGAAAAGGAAAAAAGAAAAAAAGAAAAAGAAAAAAAAAAGAAGAATAGAAAGAAAAGAAGAAGAAAGAGTGGAGTAAAAAAGAAAGAAGAAAGAGAAATAAAGAAAAAGTAATCGTAAAATGAAACAAGAAAAGAAACAGAGAGGAGACAATTTTGTAATTTTTTGTTCGTTACATACAGGAGACATATACGTAACATCAGAGAAGACAAAAGTTTATTCTGCATAAAATAATACCTACCAAGGTTCTTTTCAACGACCGGACATAACGCGTATTTTTAAGGAACGAGAGAAGTCGAGAAAGGCCCGTCAGTAATGGGTAATTTATACGATGACGAGCACACGTGCATAGTGCTAGGAGGTTGCACAGAGAATGCATAATTTCCTCTATCTATCTATCTATCTATCTATCTATCTATCTATCTATCTATCTTTCTCTTTCTCTTTCTCTCTCTCTCTCTTTATTTCTCTCATTTTCTCTACATGCTCTCCATCATTTTCATAAGATAACTTTTATGTCGGGATAACAACGTGATTAATTCCAGCATCGTATCCCTCGGGGAATGGTAATATTCCAAATAATGACATTATTAAATTTAAATTCATTCTGGTACTTCTCGTTATTTCGATATTTCATATATGTTCATATAAATATATGTGTGTGTGTGTGTGTGTTTATTATACTTCGTATTATATATATGAAGATATATATTGAATTATATTTCCCAGAAAATTCCTTTTTATTTTTAACAATTCTAATAAACTCCGCAATATACGAAATTGTAATTCTATGAGATATAATTATAACGTCAGTATATACGAACATAATTAAGTACACGTACTTATGCACGTAAATCGTTGACTAAAGTCTTTAATAGTAAAAACAAAATGGCGACGGTTTATGAGAACAAACACGAGAGAATGTTTGTTCATTTCGTAAGCATTATGCGGAAAAATTCTAACAAGATTTTCAAATTAAAAAAGAGAGAGAGAGAGACAGAGACAGAGTGATAAATCTTTTAAAAAATTCTAATCGGTCGATATTTCGTAGAAAAAATATCGTTCTCTCGTACTTCATTCAACGAAAATTCCATGAAAATGGTTTTTCGGTGGGAAAAAAAAAAGAGAAAAAAAAAAGAAAAAGAAAAAAAGAAAAGAAAAAGAATTTGGTAACAGGATGTACATATGTATATGCACAGATATGATGTTTATCGACGTGAAAAGAATACTGATAACTTCGAATGGTTACATTTGTAAAATGGTATTCTGTAAAGTTTTTCGCGCCAGCTACCGATCCCATTTTACCCTTCCCTATGTTTATCTTATCCGTTTCCAGAAGGTGCAGGATATAGTGCAACTTCTGTAGCATCGAAATGTCTCCCCAACAGGATTACAAATTCTATACTGTTCTTCGTGACTATTACTATAGAAAGAGAGAGATAGAAAGAGAAAGAAAGAGAGAGAGAGAGAGAGAGAGAGAGAGAGAGAGAGAGAGAGAGAGAGAGAGAATGTGTGTGTGTATGACAAAATTATCATTTGAAAGGTAACGAAGTGAGAGAAACTACAACGAAAACTTTAGAGATGAATTTTCTCTGTCTCTCTCTCCCTCTTGCTCTCATTTTCTTTTTCTTTTTCTTTTTCTTTTATTTTTCTTTTTCCTGTAACACGATCGCTGGTTAACGTGTTCAAGAAATTTAACGCACGAACGAAAATCGACGCGAACGATATCTTGTGAAATTTATTATTTTTTTTCATGATTTTATGTATATATATATATATATATATATATATATATATATATATATATCTTTCCATATATAATTTTCGAATTATAAAAAATATGTTTTATCAAAGTTTCAAAAATGAAGTTATTAAAATGTTATATAAGTTTTAAAGTATCAAATACTGCATATCTAGGTCACACATCTGTACGTGATGTCCGATTTATCTTAACTATCTCAAGAGTATTTTTACTCTTCTACATTTCAAATTGCACCACGACGAAATATCTTATTTTATTTTATTTTATTTTATTTTATTTATTTATTTATTTTTTTTAATTTCGAATAAGTTAAAGAGAAATAAAATAAAACGATATCCATAAAAAAACTTAAGTATCGTAATTGAATTAAAAGTATATCGAGTTATATTACGTAGTTATAAAATAAATAAAAGCAATACGAACTGTAATTTGATATTCAAAGAAAATACAGATAACTATCTTGATTTATCTTTCGATTAAACAATATACGAAAAGGAAAAATGATACGAGATTATTACTTAACACGATATTTTCGATTATTCCATATTTCGTATTGCTCGATTAATTTTATTAAATAAATAAATAAATAAATAAATAAATAAATAAATAAATAATATATATATATACCAGCAAAGATTACTTAAAAATTATTAAACGTGTACACATTCATCTCCAATTTATCAAACAATATCCATGTATAAAATAATATCTGTATCAAAGGATGTAGAACAGAAAGGACAAGATGTCCTTCTAAGTTCGGTTATTGCTTTCAATATAATCCAACGTCGTTGTATGTAGTTTTCACTCTTCTTGAAGTTAGAGATTGTCGTCACTTGAAGACCATCGGCAAAGCATCGTCGAAGTTTATCCCAGAAAGTGGAACGAATTCATGACCGATCGACGAGATAACCATGTCTCCGAGACGGAAAGGAGTTGGACGGACTTTTCGTCTTGGAGCAAATCCGCCGCAACTACCTTCCCGACCACGGGAACGTGAATAGACTTTTTCAAAACTCTTTTTCGAAACTTTTATATCCTTCCGATGACATCTATTTCATTTACTTTTTCTTTTAACATATTTTTTTTAATCTCTATAAATAATTAACCATTAACTATTTCTAAGTCTTCACCAAGCGATATACGTTCTAATATTTTTTTAAAATATGGAAGTAGTTACATCGAACGTATATTTCTACGAATTTTTATTTAAATCGTTGTAAATTATATAATTATAAATTAATTATATAGTGTGCGCGTATATATATTATAAATTATAAATTAATTTTAATACATATTATTATTATTATTATTATTATTATTATTATTATTATTATTATTATTATTATTATTATTACAATTATTATTATTATAAATTAATTTTAATATATATATATATATGTGTGTGTGTGTACAAGTAAAAATGAACTTCGGCGTCGTATACCTACATACATTAACATACTCTTAACATAAGTTTCTAAGAGAGGACACATACATACTACTTACGTACTTTGACTTTACTTTAGGTAAACAAGATAGATACCGCCGTCAGGATCAAAATCCTTCAAGCAAATATCTTGTACTTAATGGAGAGCAAACGAGATAGATAGGTAGATTAAAGCAAGAGAGAAAGAAAGACAGACAGACGGACAGACAGACATACACACACACACACACACACACACACACACACACACACACAGAAAGAGAGAGAATTGCAGACGTTTACATAGTAAGTAAAGCGTATACGAATTGCAACGTCTTGTCGTTTGAATTCCAAAAGCTAGTATCTAAATGCCGTAGAAACGACTAGAACGCTTTCTAGCCGCAGCCAAGAAACAGCTGTCTTCGTGACGGACCTTAAACAGTAAATTCCCTTTTGCCAACGTCTAGGGCAACGTCAAGCTTCTCATTCGTAATCAGTGAAATAATTCCCAACACTATTTCATATAACAATTCCATGTTGATTGTCACCTAAACGTGCTATGAATATTTTAAAATAAACCATTATAAATTATTCGCTTTTGAAATTATCTTTTTAAATATTTCTATTTACAATGACGTTATCGAAAGTGCGATATATTAGTACATTCCTTTTCACACAAATGATCCCTTTAATTGATTAGCGAAAAATATCAATTTATATTTTTTATCTACATTTTCTTCTTTTTCTTTTTTTGGCCTTCTTCTTTTTTCAATAATTTTGAAAATAAATTTTGAAAGGATCAATGCGCGGAATGCGATGTGTTGTTAATTTAAAAAAAAAAAAAAGAAATAGATATATTGCTTGCCGTGGTGATAACAAAATGGATAATATCGAAATATTGATTCTACGCAAGATTCTTTAACGCAGTTCTATTGTTAAAAAAACAAATTTAAATTTCCTTTTTTTTTTCGTTTATACATTTTCTTATTTTTCTTTTTCTCTATTTATTTTCTCTCTTTAATTTTCACAGATCTGTATGTATTATGTACGAATATCATCAAGATCGTCCGACTCTCGATATCAGCTATAGTTTTATTAACAAAAAAAACTTGATATTTCAATAATCATCAATGTAGAGATATTTGGACAATTGCTACTCGTTTTAACATCGAACGATTTCGAGAATATTTCGAGAGTCCATACAAATCGACGAGATTAACGAAATACGTATATAGATTTCGTTTCTATCTTTTCTTTTTTTTTTTAAATCCTCGCTATATACATATACATATAGATAAAAAAAAAAAAAATGCTCGAAAATTTGCAAATATTTTATCGTATCATATTATGTTGATTTTTTTCTCAAATGAATTTTTCTATTTCTTCGTTTTTCTTTTTTTTTTTTTTCTTTTTCTTTGTAGTAACTCACGAACGTGTTTTAACTTTGCTTAAAATTTTAATCTAAATAGCAGATGACAATTAAGGTTTATCGAGATAAGAAAAAAATGTAATTTAGCTTAACTATTGGAAAGTATTCAATAAATGACGCAACACAAATCTAAAATAACAATTAAAATGAGTTATGGTTTAATTTCAATTAGTTCGTGTTAAGTTTGAGCTTGATTTCAATTGATTTGGGTTGCGTCAGGATTGCGTCAGGCTACCAATTAACTACAACAATGAATCTCAACTGAAAGACAATTTGTTACATTTTTAATCGGTTAAGGATAACTAACTTTTCCTGCATATATTAATAACTAAAATTAATGAACAAGCTGGGCTAAGAATTATATCTATGTATAGAAAAAAAAAAAAAAAAAAGTTGTTCAAAACGTTGATCTCTAAAACAATCTTGTACTTCTTTACGTTACTTTTTTAAAATCTCGTTGAATCGTAATGACGCATAAAAGATTTTTTATACAACTTAACTATATACATATTTCTTTATTTTATACCGTAGTTGATGAAAAAAATACGTTCGGCCATGTATAACAAAAAATATGATTTCGAAATAATTTTAATTTTCGAAAACTAAAAGACTGTCCAGCGAGTTCTCTAAAAAAAAAAAAAAGAAAGAGAGGAAGAAAAAAAAACCGATAACATCTAAAACTCAATGAATATATAAAAATTGATAAAGAAAATTAAATAAATAAAAATATCAAATTACTATTAAAAGATCGTTAAAAGCAAGACTTTCGATGAATAATATTACCAACATTTTTGCATGTATAAAAAAAAAAAAAAAACGAAATGGAAATAATCGTAATATACTCAACATGTTGTTTACATTTCCGAATAAGAGGATTCGCTTGTTGTTACCAAGAGGCTTCGTCGATCGATTTCTCTGCACAATTTTCGAAGGGATCGCGAGTAAGTCATCGGTTTTAAGCACCAAGGCACTCGTTGACGCGAACCTCGTCCGGCGATTTACAGGATTATGCATGATGCAGTCGTTTCTGTATGCAACGTTGCTTCCCACTGATTGCGGTTCGAGAGCACTATGAATATTTACAGCCGGCTTGTACTCTGATTTCACGGTGCGCATGCTTCCCTAAGCCAGCACAAAGATTCATCGGACTAACTGCTCATCCGCGCTTAGACGTATCAAGTTGCATCGGTAGAGACAGACAGACAGACAGACAGACAGACAGAGAGAAGAACAAACAGACAGACAGACAGACAATAGACAGAAAAAAATTAAGGATGAACAATAAAAGAATGATCTTTTTTTTTTATACGTTCACGAGATAAGGATTTCAACCAAAACGATAAAGTTTTATGACTTGCATAAAAATTGATAAAAATTGATTTAATTTTGTATCTTTTTTTTTTTTTTTGTTATCGATTAATAAGAATGAAATGATTAAGGAAGACGTATTCTTTCTTTTTTGTTTGTAGACAAAATAAAAATGTTTTTTAAGTTTCCAAATGATTTTAATCGAAAATAAAAAATGAACCGTCTTTTTCTTTTCATTTTTCTTTTTTCTCGTCGCGAGATCTTTTCGTTTGAGCCTGTATTGGGATTTAATTAATTCGAATTATAAAAAAAAAAAAAAAAAAGAGGTTTCACGATGAATGAAAATATTTTTTTTCTTATTTAACGCAGCTTGTTTTACGGGACAGATCTTTGGTAAATGCGTGTAACTTTCATATATATCGCACTTTTGAAGAGATTTTTTATGAGATTTATATATATATATATATATATATATATATATATATATCGAGTCTTAATGATCAGTTTCTATAGATTCGTATAAGAAAAGTATTAGTACGAACAGTTTTCAAGTTCGTATATCATATTTTTAATATTTCTATATTTTCTTATAATAGATCGAAAAATTATAAATCTCTTACGTCGCCATTGTAAAGATGATGTATTGCGCATGCGTGAAGGTCCACTTGATCTCCTTGTTACCGATGACTCCGCCATGTTGAATTGTTTTGTGATACCGATTACGACGTAGTTTCATGGTCCCATTGATTAAAGGTAATTAGTATATTTTTTCCTAACGTACAATATTGTTTTATATACCAATCGATCGTCGATCAATACGTAAATATCGCAACTCTCTCGTCTCGTTCAAAAGATATTCGAGAAAATAAAATCTGCGTCTCGGCGTTCTCATTTCGATGTTTCCTTTTATATTTTCGCGATATCGATACTTTTCTCGTCTATTAACGATGCTCTAATTAAAAATCCTTTCATTAATTAGTCGTGTTCTATTATATATCGGTCTTATATACGATCTTCATATATGTGCATATACAGGTATACATACATACGTAAAGATATATACATATATGTACATACGTATATATCTGTACACGTATATACACATATACATACATACTTTCTGTACACATATATACGTACATAGGCAATTAATTTTCTACTTCTATTAATATCGATCTAATATTTCTCTACTTTTCAAGGATGCTTAGAAATTGAGAAAACCACGCAGTACGCTAGAAATAATATTAACGTAACCGCATTAAACGCACGCGTAAATCTATCTCTTTTAAAGTACTTACATTGAACGAGGCTTCTAATAGAATGAGCAAGATAACATTAGGATATAGATAACAGCTTACAAGTTCCCCCACCAATGACGAATATCCAATCACCGATAAGCAGAAAAACAAAAGACAGTCGAGTGTGATAAAATCTTATTATGGATATATCGTGTGTACGAGTACGTGTGTATACGGTGTATACACTATTCTTCGAAGAGAAGTACAAGTAAACAATCAAAGGACGATCGAGAGTTTGGCCTTGACACGACTTTCTTAGTTCGTCCTTATTAATGTGTTACACGCAGTTACCTTCCTGTAGAGCTGCTTTCCAGACGTGTTCGTGCCTGTTCCTGCTTCGTTCATTCCGGTTCGTATAATTTCTCATTTACATTATATAAATTACGTGTACATATGTGTATATATATATATAATCTTTCATAAGCTTTATTTAATCATTTATAGTTAATTAATCCTATTTTGTATTATATCAAATTTATATATATATATATATATATATATATATATATATTAATATAATAAAATAATTATAGTATTTATATACTCAATATGCAGATCATATATATATATTGAATACGCAGATTACACATAGATATTATACGTATACACTTATTATATATAGATACATTTATATGCATAATTGATATAACTATAGGCATAATTATATTATTAATAATATTCTTAAATTTTGTTCCAGTTATTTTTCATCATATTCTATTAATCTGCCAACATGAGCACGTTCGAAAGCAGCTACCATATACTTTCTTCTGATGTTCTACAAAAGTAAGTTTATCTACAAGAAATTTTAATTAACTAATAAAAAGTTAGACATTAACTTTAACGAACTATCTGTTGTGTTATATTACATTATGTGTTCTATGAGAAATTTTATTATAAGTTTATACGGTATATTATGTTCAGAGTTTTTCATATTATAACATTATAAACTTTGATTTATAATTATTATTTTAAATACGAATTTATTATATTATTAACAAATAATATTTTCTATTCTTTTTTTTTCTTTTTTTTTTTTTTTTTTCAAATAGATATATGGAGAAGGATCTCTAACAACTTTCACATGTTATCCGATAATCCAACGAATAGCTGAATATTTGATGCATTAGAAAATTTTGTCGAAACACGTTTCATCGAATTTAAAAAATATTAAGAAGCATAGAGTATCAATGAAATGCGCGTTGAATCAAAGTAGAATAAAATTTCAAGATACGTTTAATCGTATAATTAATATCGTAAATAACATTATTTCAACGTTACTGCACTTTGTCTAGTTCTACATTAATGCTATATCTATTTTAATTTATAGGTATCCAACGCAATTAGTATATTTCTGTGAATATATCCCTATCGCGATTATATCTATTTTTAAACGATAGATACAACGCGATTATCTTCGTCGTTCGCTTTTCTTCATATTTACTTTAATCTAACATACAAACAAATTTTGCAGTTACATCCTTCGTAATAATTTGTTTTATCTTTTTAATATTAAAGCACAGGAAAGATGTAATACAAATTTGCAATATTGAATCATTGATTCGATGAATAATATAATCTGATGAATTTGATTTATAAATATACTGATAGATTAAATTAAATTTATATTAAAAATATTTTTAAATAAATTTGTAGAAATAAACGTTACAGCTTGCTTTAACAATTTTTATTCAACAGATCTTCAGTTGTTGATCGCGCGCAATGCGATCATAGAGTCAGTGCTTGTACGAAATAGTATTTTAATTGTTTCGCGACCGAACAGGTTGCTTTAAAAAAATAACATTCAAATCAAATCGCGAATTAGAGTCAGTGTTGTTCGCCGATTAGAATTATTCGGTCGCGTCGATAAACATAAAAACAAGACTTTATATAACATTCTTGTTAAAACCATTTGTTCGCCGCGTTATTAGAATCATTAACACACTTTCGGCCAATTCGGGAGAAGAGGATTGCGTTTCGATAAATATTGTAATGGTCGAAAGTGTGAACTTCAAAATTCTTCCTCTTCATCTTTATCGACGATTGTAAGGCTTCGTTTGGATACAATTACATGTAAGTATATTTCTTTCTCCCAATCGTAACACCTCTCGTTCGTGATTTAAATCATACATTTTTTTTAATCATTTCCATTCATTCATAAATATAGTGGTTCGATATGGAACATATAATTAATCTTTTTTTTGTACCTTTTCGTATTACAGAATCATCGATTCAACGATTCATCGATTCATCGATAATTTCAATCAACTTCACGACATCATTCGACCTACTACGAGGGGGACGAGT
>NC_057690.1:4066467-4115485 GCF_014466175.1 Vespula pensylvanica | reverse complement strand
ATTTCGTATAAAGCATATAACGTGGTCTACGTTACATGCATTGCTTCGTACTTAATCCATTTAATCGCGATTTACTTGAATATTTCGAAATATCGATTTACCAACAAATGAGCAAGAAGACAAACCCTTTCCGCGACGGATAGATTCTGTCAGTTAAGTGGTGGATTATAATCCCGTTCTTTCATTAGAACAGCCATTTGATGAAAGGAGTCGTCCGAGGTTTTTTTTTATTAAAATGATATATTTCTTAATAATGAAATTTCATAACTGCATAATGCGTATGCATATATACGAGATATGTGCATATTTCATCCCTCCATGTCAACGACTGCCTACCGCGGGTCGCTCAAAGGCCCTTAAGCGGTGTATACAGGTGGGGTTGCAAAACTATTTTTGCAACTTATTATTTTTTTACCACTTTTAGTGGTAAAACTCATATGTGGTGGTCACACTCATATGTGGTGACCGCCTACCATCATCCATCCTTGCTTGAGCTCTTGCTAATAAGACGTGCAAAGAGACTCTAGAGTCACAGTCCGTTTAGATTTTTTTATATATATATTTTTATATAATTTTTTTATATATTTTTTTATATATATATTATAAATTAATCATTTTTTAGCTCAGGATTTTCAGCACTAATATACTAATACCCGTTTCTCCCCCCATGCTTTCTGCGTTCTCATCTATGCGTTTAACCCAGGTGTTACTCGTATGGGTGAGAAACAGTCAATGTGGTTTTAGTTTTAAGTTTTCCTTTTCAGCGGCTGTCATTGTGCTGGTGATTGCACGGTGTACCTTGCACTTGTATGTGCGTTTTAGGAAGTGCATTGTACATCGTTTCGCGATAACTTTGAAATCAATCTATTATATATCTAATATATAACTATATTAATAATCGATTTGCATAATAGTTACCACATTTTTGTGGAAAATTTTCAATACTCGTATATATTACTAGTATCTATATATATATATATATATACTAGTATGTACTGGTATTTTTGCTTTAGTCATACATGCAATAATCATTAGCCTTGGCAGTCGATTTCAGCAAATGGTACGTACTCCTAAATATATTAGAAAAAATACGTGGTTGAACTAGGGTGTCGGAGGTGCCCCGGGGCATGCTCTCTAGTGTAGGCTTTTGCACCCTGGTGGAATGTGAGAGAACCGTGGAGTGTATGTGTTGGTGTGAATGTTTGCACTTTTTAAATATAGGTGATAGGCAGGCAGGTAGCATATTTTTCTGAGTGAATGTTTCAATTAATTTTAAGTAGGTAGGGACCGGGTAAGGATGCGATTTCCACTCAGGAATGGAAAGTCCTTTCTCCGGGGATTTGCGAAGTCTCAGCAAATTTTAAGATTCTTCGGTATGACTGAATTTTTATCTTTATCTTTTTATTACTATTTTTTTTTATTTTTTTTTTTTATTTTTTTATTTTTTTTTTTATTTTTTTCTAACATCTTTTGCTGACACTTTGCATCGCGCGCTATATCAGTATCAAAACAGTTCGAAAAACTTTGCACTCGATGAGAACATCAGATACATCCCATATCTTTTGAACTTAGCAAAGGATTTTGAATTCGTTCGATACTTAGTTTTAAATTAACTCTTGCACTTCGCGATTCTTGAAATATTTGCAATCTATATATTTCTTATTTAGAAATGGAATATATCTCTGCATAAGTAAAATGGAAGTATTACAATTCTTGTGATCTTGATACTTGACCGAAACTATATTCATCTTTTAAGTGCAACGAGTTAATCTTAGTTTGTAATAGGTTCATCGATTAGAACGAATATTATTGTCTGCTGGAGCATTCGATTAAATGTGCCTGTGTAATTGCGTACGATTGGTGGATTCTTCGAGTCCGTTGATCGTCCACAGGCTAGGATATCTTTACGGTTTAGTTCTAGTAAATAGAATATTTATATACGAATCTTTTACTTTTATTTTTTTTTATCGGATAAATAAATAAATAAACAGATAAATAAAGAACGTTAGAAAATCGAGACGCACCTAGGTAGAGTAGAAAACGCAGTTGAGATTACGTGTTGGGACTCGTCAGTGCCGTTTGAGATGATTCATTCGCGAATTTTGCCATACTACAGTGGTTATACTATTTAGAAGAAATCGATACTTTACGTAGCAAGCACTTACCGCTCGTTAGGTTAAGAAAAGAAAAAAAAAAAAAGAAAGAAAAAAGAAAAAAAAAACAGAACAAACCTGCGTGCGAAAATGTGTGTTTTCACTTCCCAACCCCTTAGCTTGCGATCATTGCGTCTCGTTCGATGCGTGCGTTTACACGAGTGGTTTGAGTCTTGTTACGTAAAGTGAGATCAGGTCGGGATTAGGTCGGTTTAGTTTAGGGACGATTTCATTCTGGTAGTAGCAACCACTGCAGTATGTTAATCTTTGTGGATGCGTTGCTTCGAACGGTAGGGCGTTTTTTGATACGTAAACTTATCTTGCGTCGCACGTAAGGAATGCTCCAATGCAGTGGTTAGGGCACGAAGCAAGAAGAGGCTATGTGAGCTGAAGAGGCCCCCACAAAGTGTGGCTCAAGAGGGCAACTATCGACTACGAGTCATTTTTCAAAGGTGGTCGGTTTGTCGAACCCTTCGTTAATGGCTTGTGGTCTTATCAAAATCCCTTATACCCTTTTACCACGTTGACACTTATGCTCGTAGTAGTAGTTTGATTCTGGATGGAGATGATGGACCATTCCATCTCCTTGCTACGGCATTCCTCACTCGCGTTCGTGAAAAAATTAAAATCTTTGCGATCAGAGTGAAACTTTTTGCAATTAGTTAATTAATAGAGTCCTTGCACTTTTTAAGAGTAGAAGTTTTTAAAAGGCAGATTCAATTTTTCATTTCAGAGTATGATCGAGTCGTTTGAAAAATTCTTTTTTTCCTCTTTTTTTCTTTCGTTCGTTCTTTTTTTTTTTTCTTCTTCTTCTTCTTCTTTTTCTTTTTCTTGTTCTAATTAAAGTCGAGTCCTTTCCCTTTACATTTTAAATTAAAGTCGAGTCATTGCACTTTTCTTTTTAAATTAAAGTCGAGTCATTGCATCTTCCTTTTCAAATTAAAGCCGAGCCCTTGTATTTTTTTTTTCCCCCTCTTTTAAATTAAAGTCGAGTCCTTGGATTGAAAAGTTTTAAAGTAAAGTAGAGTCTTTCCTTGAAGTAGATTTTTAGTTAGAAAGATAGAGTCACGCTCGTTAAATATTGTGTGGACATCCGTGGCCTGCAGCAACGTTGCACTCAGGAGTGCAACTGGAGACCCAAGCAAGTAGATTTCTAATTCAGAATAATCATGTTTTTTTTTATATAATTTATATTTTTTTATATGCATTGTCATTTGTCATAATGTGTATGTATATATATACGAGATATATGCATATTTTATATCTACACGTTAATACTGTTCTACTACGGATCATTCAAAGATCCTTATACGGTAAATAATATTAACAGTTTTACCACGAGTTGTAAAATGACTTTTATGTGGTAATCATTATCATTACTCTTTTGCAATCTGATTCTAATTATTCTGATTATCATGATCTTATTTTGATTATTCATATTATTCTGATCAAACTGATTATTCTGATTAAAATCTACAGAACTTGATGTAGACAACGAGAAAGGATATACCTGCATTCAGAAATGCAGATAAATATATTATAGTAAGGATATATATTTCACATTCGGAATGATAAAAAATCAAAGGTACTAATAAAGATAGTCAATGAACAAGTATTTAAATATTTCACAATATCTTTTTCAAGAAACTAAAGTTGTCTAACAATAAGTAGAAAAACTTTTATTTTATTTATATATATATATATATATATATATATATATATATATATATGTATGTATGTGTAATAATTGACTAATATTTAAATAGTGCAAATAAATCAAAAAGAAATTTTGAATCATTCTGATAAGAAATGTGTAAGTCTTGCTATATGAATAAAGCGAGATAAATGGCAGCCAGCACTTAGGAGTGCATATTAAAATATGTCAAGGGTATACATTTTTATTCCAAAATTATCAACAAATGAATATGAAATGAGAGAATTGATAAGTATATATACGAGAGAGAGAAAGAGAGAGAGAGAGAGAGAGAGAGAGAGAGAGAGAGAAAGAGAGAGTATTTTTATTATATACATAAAAGTTTCATAAGAAATATTAAGATAATGAAGATTATTAACAAATGTGAAAGAAATATGATAATTTTTTTGGAATAAAAATGTAGAAGGCTTGGTATATAAATGAAACGATTGAAATGGCTTGCCTGCACTCAGGAGTGCATATGATAAGTTCACAGTAAGTAAATACCTGCATTCAGGAATGCAAATGAATATATTATAGCGAGAATATACATTTCTTGTTTGCTATAATCAAAAATACATGAATGAAAATGCACGTATAAAAGTATATAATAAGTATTTAAATATTCCAGTATTATGATATTCTTTAAAAAATACAGGAATTGTTTAATAATAAATCACGAATATTTTTCATACTCTTCCTAACGTAATGATTTATTTATATTTAAATAGTGTGCAAATGAACGAGAAAAAATTTTTTGCATCGTTCTGATTAGAAATGTATAAATCTTGCTAAGCGAGCGATATCATACAAAAATAACAACCTTGCACTCAGAAGTGCATAAAATATGTCAAGGGTATACATTTTTATTCCAAAATTTTCAACAAGTGAATACGAAACGAGAGAATTGATAAGTATGAGAGTAAAAGAGAGAGAGAGAGAGAGAGAGAGAGAGAGAGAGAGAGAGAGAGAGAGAGATGAATAATTTTATTATTATAAATTTTATTATTATAAATATTATAGATGATTTTTATTATTACATACATAAAAGTTTCATAAGAAATATTAAGATATAATGAATGATATAAAGATTATTAACAAATTTTATATATATATATATATATTTGTGAGAGAGAAATATGATTATTTATTGGAATAAAAATGCATAAGGCTTGGTATATAAATGAAACGAATGAAAAGGCTGACTCACACTCAGGAGTGTGGACAAAAAGTTTGGAACAGGGACAGGCTTGCATTCAGGAATGCACCTGGGTACTCAAGCATGTAGATTTTTATTTCAGAATAATTGTAAATTTTTTATATAATCACTAATAGATGAGTAATTTTTTCTATAACTTTTTTTGGTGTATATATATTCGCTTTTGATGATTATATATATATATATACTTTATCCAATGACAACATGATGTAAAACGGCTCATTTATTGTAAGAGTCATTTTACATATCTTGTATGAGTATAATCATCATCTTAGTACATAGATTCTAATTATTCTGTTTAAAAATCTGTAAGACTTGATGTAGTTAGGGAAATTTTAATGGATCTGTTAGAGCAAGCAGTGACGATAAAATAAATTCATAAAATAAATTCGTAAGAATATATTAGAACTATTATTTCTCGAATATATGTAAGAATATATTAAAAATATTTTTGTTCTAATATATGTAATGTCTAATATTATTTTTCTCTTTCAGATTGTATATTGCATTATTATTTTATATACATATTCATGAATGACGTGGTTCTAAAATTGTGAGATTGTATTATTATATTTTTTTATAATGTAATAGATAAAAAAGTGTCTTATATCTGATGTAATATGTATCTACGTCAGACACTTTGGATGTAACTGCATATCTCGCGTTAGTATAAACGTAATAAAATAAAATATATGTGATCTATCGACTAAACATAGATCTAATCTCGTTAAGGATATATTTATGGCGATATACAAAATTGTGTATGCATTTTGTAGTGCAACACAAGATGTGTAGTATATTTTTGCTCTTTTCTTTTTCTTTTTTCTTTCAACGCGACATATTAATTCTTAAATATTGTGAAATATTCACAATTTTTTTCTCTCTATAACGTATCTTGAATAATTTATATACATATATATTTTTAATTGTATTAAACAATTGATATGTAATTTTTTATTTATTCATGTACATAAAAGTACGTAAAAGTCGCATAATTTCGTATTTTTGTTTAAAGGTATAACATATTTATATTTTCTAATGCATCTGAAATTCGAAATGTTTGATCCGCCAATTTTTTCGCATTTTTATGATTTTTTTTTTATTTTTTTTTTTTTTTATTTAGCATCATAATCTATAATTGAATATATGCAAAAAAAAATTTTTTTTCCCCCATTAAATTATCAAATACAACATAAAACTTCATCATTCCACACATACCCTTTTATATACAGCTTTCTGTTACAGAGAATTTTATCTACGAGTATCAAGGTTAAATGTTGCAAAACACTCAAAATAAAAAATGGGTATTAACAACAGTGTCAAAAATAACATTTCAAGATTTGCGATATTATATATGACACAAAAAAAAATTGATGAATATTATTAATAAAATTGATTTGTTGTGTTCCAGGTTTTTCATATGTCAACAGAAAGTCAGAGGAATTATTGAAACAATTCTTTTTTTCATTCGATTGAAATGTCGAAGAAATTTATAATTAATCTATGCAGAATTGAATTCTGTTTAATTATAAAATATCATCTAAATCGGCAAGATTTGATACCACTTTTTTCAATCTGCGTTTTTTTTTTATCCTGTGTGAATATGTACGTGTGTGTGTGCGTATGTGTGCGTGTGTGTAAAATAATTATTTTATATATGTTTAATTTGAAATCATTTGTTATTTTCAGAAAGTAACGACGTTATAAATTTCTTATGTTCACAGATGACTGCAAATCTATTTTATGAAATTCGCATATTATTTTGAATATTTTTTATTTAATTATAAAATGTTTCTGATGTTCTATATTCACAGGTGGCAACAAATTTATTACATTAAATTCGCATATTACTTTGAGATTACTTCTTATTTAATTGTAAAATGTTTTTGATGTTTTATGTTCACAGATGACTGCTAATTTGTTATATAAAAATCACATATTATTTTTTATAATGCCTTACTCGATTATAAAATGTTTTTCATGTTCTACGTACGCAGCTAACTCTGTTATATTATTATTTTGATTGCTCCTTGTTTAATTATAAAATCTGTTTGATGTTTCAGATTTACAAGTGGCTGCTGATTTATCGTATAAAATTGGAATATTATTTGGATTGCTCTCCTTATTTAATTGTATAAAATTTTTAATGTTTTATACTTACAGGTGATTGCTATTTCGTTTTGTAAGATTCTTTTTATTATTCTGATGGCTTCTTATTTAATTATAAAGTGTTTTTAGATATTTTATGTTCACAGATAACTGGACTATGTTTACATCATTTGAAGAAATTATTATCAAAGAAGAAAGATCAATTTTTAATCTCACAGTAGATTAAATTATTTCTTTAAGCTTTTCTTTAAACTTTTTTTTTTATTTTTTATTTTTACAACGTTATGTATGTTATAGTATGAAACAATGTTTAATAAGGTATATAATCTTTCTATAATATTTACAGGGTACATTCACGATAGGAATAGAGTTTCATAAAGTGCTCTCTTCCTTTTTTCGGGTAGGTAGGTCGATATAAAACGGATTTATAAATTTTCGTCTAATTGATTAGATCGATTAGAAAAAAATTTGTGATTCGTTTCGCGATTGATTTTGTTCTTGTCTTTTTCCAAATTATAAGTAATTTCTATTGAATATATAATAATAATAATATTCAATATAATTGGTTCTGAAGTAATTAATATTAATAATAGAGTCTTTAGCCCGTGGGTCTCCGTATGCAGCAACCTCCAAGTGGTGAGACCCGGTAAATCGATATTACTTGCGATATATTATAAACTTTAATGACGTAAGTACTGTCGAGCTAATGGCTGCATTTAAATTCAATCAAAATTTAGTATTTTCTATGATGATGATTCTTTTCTTATCTATCTTTCGGCATTGTTTATTTTTCATATTTCAATGGAGTTGTAAACAGATATTATTTAATACATTTATTATTAAATTCGTCTTGAAATTACCTATATATATATATATATATATATATATATATATATATATATATATATATACATGCAATATAATATTTTTTTTATCAATATATTTAAACTTACATGTCACAATTTTCCAGATTTGAAAGAAAACTGTTGTTATCTTTGCAAAAAATAAATAATTTTCAAGAAGAATTTTTTCTTAAATCTTTAAAGACAAATACGAGTAGTCCTACAAATCTATTTTTTTCCGACACTTCATTACAAACGAGATAACTTTATTCATTTAAAATATTCACTCGATGAATAACGACCGTTTCCGTGAATTTAATGAAATTCGTTTTATTTTGAAAAAAAAAAAAAATTAGAGATATTGAAAAAAAGGATACGAGAGTAATTTAAAAAAGAAAAAGAAAAAGAGAGAAAACAAACATTTTCGTTGCAAATATCACACCAAGAGAGCACAATTGTCCTACCCCAGCAACTTCTTCTTAAAATTGAATTCCATCGAAAGGTTGGAGAGGGTTGCAAGATCATGAGAGGTTAAAGGGGTGATAGCTAAGGGTACGTTTTAGAAGTCACGTTTCTAGGAGTTTACAGGACTTCTCCTTTATTAGGCAAAATAGGATTCGCATTCAAAGTCGATGAACTCGATTATTCGATTGATTCGAACTCGTCTCGAGTCGATCCCAGAGATTGGCTCGGAATAATCAGGATCAGGATTGTATTGAATTTGAACTATTTTGACTTTGGTTTGAATATTGTGATTGCACACATAGGTACATAATAGGCATACATATGGATACATAATAGGCATATATACATACATACATAAATACACACGTGCATGCATGCATGCATGCATATGTATATGTATATGTATGAATTAGACAGAAGCTTATCTAGATAGATTAATAGATATAGAAACTACACGTGGTATCTTCCTATCCACCATCCACTTTCCTATCCGTCGTCGTCACGTCACGCGAATAATATCGCATGTCCGGATAATATGCGCATGATCGGTTTAATATCACGAACTACTCGTCATCAACTCTCCCTTCTGTCTGTCTCTCTGTCTCTCTCTTTCACATGTACGTACGTCAATGATGATGACTAAGACTGCACGTTCGACCTTGAAATTCACAGGATATATTCGCGTTAATTTCTACATTTCTCATAGAATAAAATCTCATCTATCGAATAAAAAAAAAATATATATATATATCGAAAAGAATACGTTAACAATAAAAAAAAAAATATTCGCTCGCGCATGCTGTTCTATTAAAAAGTAAAAAAAAAAAAAAGAAAAGAAATAAAGAAAGAGAAAATGATAATAATAATAATAATAATAAAAGAAATAAAACGAAGTTTTTAATTCTCTACATTCGTTGTTTTCCGGAAACAAAATTTATGAACACTTTAAATAACTCGCTCAGTACATACAGAACTAACGAAAAAAAAAAAAAAAAAAGAAAAAAAATAAAAAGAAAGAAAGAAAGAAAATTTCATTACCGAGATATTCGTTTTTAAAAAAGAAATCCCAATGTTAATCTTCCCGCAACTAATGGTTATTTTTCGTTTCGAACGAATTACGTATACATCGAGGAAAATTAAAGGGAAAGCTTATTATTTGTGTCTCTCGGTGTATACGTGTGTCAACGAGGTTTAATCTCTCGCACGTAGAATATATTTTCCACGCAAGTGGAGGAAGAGGAGAAAGAGAAGGAGGGATAGAACGAGTAGGAGGGGTAGAAGGAGGAGTAGGAGGATAAGGGTTGCTAGAAAATGACTCGTAAAATTAATATGGCGGGCAAAGTTTTTGACGGTAGGTCTCGGATCTAATGACTCGTGTCTAACAACTCACGACGCTCGTAAATCGTCTGGATCAACGGGAAATCCAATGCATATGCATATATATACATACATATATGCATATCTATAGGGTGACTCGAAAGAAACGCCGTATTAAGAAAGACGAGAGAGAAAGAGAGAGAGAGATAAAAACTATAAGATGCTTCTTTCAAATTCACTAGTATAACAAAGCCACGAAGAACATAAGGGAGACTAAGGATATACGGTACACCACAAGCCTGTTATCTTTTCTTTTTTTTTTTTTTTTTTTTTTTTACTTTTTCTTGAAAATTTCAAATTCTCTGGATTCTAAAGAAGAAACAAATCCTCTTGCAAATGCAACAGCCTCTCCCTTCAGATTACCAGCTCTCTGCACGACAGCTATCCAACGTGTAATGTAGTATAAAGCGTGAACACGCTGTTTGCATCGAAATTACTTAACTCTTATACGCTAAATCTCATGTCTATATGTGTTTCTCTACACATGTGTATGCTATAACGAATGTAACGTTGAGTGATCGATAAGGCATGGATCAACCACAGAGAATTTGTGTGTGTGTTGTGTTGTGTGTGTGTGTGTGTGAATGTGAGAGAAATTGGTGCTCCGTAATCCGTCCGGTTTACCTTGAAAGCCCAAAACGTTCCGTATGATGCCATTTACTTGGTACCACGAAAATCGTGATGCAATCAAGCCCCGGAGGTGAATTTTTATTTATTTATAAAATAGAACCGTTCCGACGAGTGAAATTTCTTCTCTGAAATAATTCCGATAGAATAAGAATGCAAATTATTTACATTGATTTTTCTCTCACTCGTTTACTTAAATAAATACCAATAATTCCAAACCATTTGTTGTTGTTATTGTTGTTGTTTCTTGTTCTTTCTCCGTTTTCTTTTCTTTTCTGATATCTCGACTCTTCCACTATATATTTTCGAATAATTGTTTTCGTCAACTTTAACCACGTACCTTCTCCCACTACTATCGCCATCAACCCGACCTCTCTCAAATTTTCACTCGATCCACAGCTATTAGTCCGAAGAGAAAATTTCTTAAAGCCATGGATCGTTCAGTGTTACACAGGAAAAAAGAAAGGAAACTGGGTATAAAAATCTGAAGGAAAAAAAAAACAAAAAAGAAAAAAAAAGAGGAAAAAAAATTGTGATCCTCGCACAGAAAGGATAATAGCACTTCGATCGAATGGTCGACCTACATTTACATCGGCTGCAGCCAGAAATGAGAACGACGAGGGAGTAAGATAGAAGGGAGAGAGATCTGTGTGTCTGTGTATGTGTGTGTGTGTGTGAGAGAGAGAGAGAGAGAGAAAGAGAGAGAGAAGGTTTGAAAGCGAACAGTTAAATATCAGTTCTTTGATCCAATATCCAATATTCGATTGCCCACCGCTCATTTCCTGCAACGAAGAGTTATCGCTTTTCTATATCTCATCGTCAAGGGCACTGCCCGACCCGACTCGTTCGCTTTGCAATTCCTTTCTATCCTCGATTCGACCAATCGAAGATACACCACTGTAGTTCGAAGAGAAAGAGAGACGAGATGAGACCCAGGCAGTGATCACCCTCTTCCCAATCCTCTCCATCCCTACCCTTACCTCCTCCTACCACTCCCACCCCTCCCACCACCCACCTCCCAAGCCCCTTACTCCATTTCACCAGCAGCAGCCATGGTTCTCTCTAGCTAGAGGCAAATTCAATCGGTCGACGATCATATCGATTCGAGCCGGAGGACCATCACTAGGGGGTGAGTTTTTATCATCCCTTAGGTAAGAAAAATCCCCATTCTCGAAGCTTCGTTCGTCAAAAAAAAAAAAAAGAAGAGAGGAAAAAAGTATAAAAAGAAAAGTATCGAATGCACTAGGCAGAAGAGAATCGAGTTGTTCGAATTCGCAGATCCAAAGAACGAACCGCTGGTCTCGACGTAGATAAAAAGAGAAAAAAAAAAAGAAAACGACGGGGTAGAAAAAGAAGAAGATAAAATAGAAGCAAATGAGGAAAACTGCGAGCAGTGATTTCTTGCTTGATCGCTCGCCCGTGAAAAAGTATTAACTTCGATGGCTGGAAAATTGATGGAAAAAGAAATCAAAGATTCGTTCTTTGATATGAATCTTTGCCTATCGTCGTCTGCTTATTTAATAGGATAGACTAAAACACGTTTTTCTTTCTTTCTTTATTTCTTACTTACTTACTTACTTACTTACTTACTTACTTACTTACTTACTTACTTTCTTACTTACATACTTATCTTCTTCTTCCTTTTTTTTTTTTTCTTTTCTTTTACTTACTTACTTACTTAGTTATTTATCGATTTACTTATTAACTTATTTTTCTTTTTACTTAACTTTTTCAACGAGAGACGAAAAGAGATACGAAGAGAAATGAAAAGTGAATAGATAGGGATAGGTATAGGTAAAGACGTATTACCAAGGATAGGGATCAAAGTTAATTTAGCATGAAATTATTAAACGTGCGAGAACTTATAAGGTATTCCGCTTGTCGACGTCTCACTTAATCTCTCGCTCGTCCTGTTAGAATAATACGGTTTAGCGCGCGGGAGCTACATTAGAGGGTCTCGGGGTAACCTCTTTGTCATATATATACCTACCCGCTACTCTACCAGCAACATTACTATCACCATTATCACCGCACGCAACATAACATCGGCACAACGTCGTACCTATACGGGTACGTGAATATTTTCAAGCATTCAAGAATCTTTTCGAATGGTAATAATTTTCTTACACGTGCTCGAGATAAACGATTACAATTTTTTTTTTTTCCTGAAAAAAATTGTTTAGAGATTATGACATTATCGTAACTTTTTTTTTTCCCAAAATGTTGCAAAATGTTTTGTCAAGTATTTCGGGAAAATCGTTAATGCGTGAAGAAAATGAAATTTGTACTTGAACAAATTTTTTTTTTTTTTTTTTTTTTTCTTTTATTTGCGTGGAATATATCGCAGCTATAAGAAGGATAACTTCCTATTATAAAAACAAAAAAAAAAAAAAGAAAAAAACAATGAATACATTATTAACTAAAACGACTAGCTTTACGATCTACATTAAAAATAATTGATACAGCCATATTGATTAGTAATGGCGCGTGAATTTGATTTGACGAATGAGTCGAGAGCGTTAGATAGACGTTCGGAAAATGAAAAAAAAAAAAAATAAAAAGTTAATGAGGTACAACATGACGAAAAAAAAAACATAGAAAATAAAAAAATATATATATATAAATTACGAAGATGGTACTGTATTGTGGCCCTAGTTTTTATGTAGCCGGCCCTGAAGGTAATGTATCCTCAAGGGGTAGATACATTTCTTGATCAATAAACCACTTGTATCGTCAAAGGTGTCTAACTAGATTTGCTAAGTGATACTTTGAACGATAGGAAGACAAGAAAGAATATACACGACAGTCTTTAACCTGTTTTTTTTTTTTTTTCTTTTCTTTTCTTTTTTTTCTAAACGTCTAATCATGCAATTGCAGGAAGGAAGGAAGCAAGAAAGGAAGATGAACTTGACGGATGCATTGGTCTCGGTAGACAAAGGAACCGGGTTAAGTGGGCATCAACTTTAACCGAGAAACTGTCACGCTTTTCACACGGTCTCTCTCTCTCTCTCTTTCTCTCTCTCTCTCTCTTTCTCCTTCCCTCCCACGCTTGTTTGCTCGTTCTATCTATCTATCTCTATCTATCTTTCAACAGCAGCAGCAGCAGTAGCAGCAAGCAGGAACTCTTCAAGTTCTGAAAGCTTCAGAGATGTTCCAACTTGGCGAATAAGTTATATAAGTTACATTAAGTTCAAGCTCGAGGATGATAGACAATTAAAATGCTTCCTTCTTTCTTTCTCTCTAAAAATCACTTCTTTTCTTTTCTTTTCTTTTTTTTTTCTTGTTTGTTTGTTTTTTTTTTTTTTTCTTTCGTTTCTTCGAGGTCAAACGTCATCAACTTGCAAAAAGTTTCGAAAAGTCGATCAGAACCTGTCATAACGAATTGGAGTTGATTGTCCATTGAACAATCTAATTTTCCTCGTGCGGCGATAATAATTTTCGCATTTTTATTTTTGTTCTTATTGTACGAATTTAAAATCGGAAAAAAATATCGCATATCCGACTAACGATGAAAGATCAAGGAGTTAAATTTTCTTTTCTTTTCTTTTTTTTTTTTTTCTTCAAATTGCATATATTTATTTATATTAAAATGATATATGAATATGTTAAAAAATATATAAAAAGAAAATATTTATAATTAAACAAAAAAATCTTTCCAAGCGTTTCCTTGAAAATGTATTAGATATAATACCTAATGAACGAAACAGATTTTACACAGATTTTAACGAAACGACATCATCATTAATACTCACAATCTTTTTTTTTTCCAGAACAGTTGAATCAGCTCTCATGTCACGTTTCATTTAATTAATTAATTAATTAATAATAATAATAATAATAATAATAATAATAATAATAATAATAATAATAATAATAATAAGAAAGAAAGAAATAATAATAAACAGTTTCATTGAACGCATTCGAAAAATTACCAATAAATTCATAAAATATAGAAGATCGTAAAAATGAAATAAATAATCTTTTCGTTGTCTACACTTCCCCGATCTCTTTCTATCCCTTCTATTTATCAATTCTTACGGACACATGCCTAACAGGATTTCACAGAGAAATGACATGAAATTAAATTCACACGTCAGAACGTTTTTCAGAACTTGGCAATCCGTTAAGCGCATTTCTTTCCTAAAACATCATAGGAGGAAGCCAAGAAATGGGATTGGCTCGAAGATTTCGTAATGATATCCAAACAATAAATAATCCAAACGTCAGCAACACTATATCGATCTATTTCTCCTCCGTTAGATGGATATACGAGCAAGAAAGAGTGAAAAAGAGACAGAGAGTGTGTATGGGTATGTATGTGCGTGTGTGTAAGAGAAAGAGAGAGAGAGAGAGAGAGAGAGAAGGTAATATACGCAAGCATACTATATCTCACGTGTCGCGTACTAAGCTGATAATTTGATTCGAACGGAATTTAACACATATTTGCATAGTTATAGAACGCTCGGATCGTTGATCGAAAATATTTGCTTTACTCGATGCCCGGTGCTTTAGAGTATCTAGACCATTCCAATCCCCTCTACAATCATCATCCCTCACACCCACCCATCTACCACCCCCTCCCATCCTCACACCCATCACGAACCTACCCACTGTCGCAATAGCAACGATTTGATTTACGTAAATCAACGAATAACTGTATTAATGTTAATTGAAAGGGAATGAGGGAAGGACTTCATGAAATTTTCTCACAGTTACGTTATTATATCGATGCGCGTTACACGTGTCTATGCTTTTATTTACCTATATACACTTCGTTTAATTTAATTCAACAAGAACATAGTTTCCGATTTTCTTTCTTTCTTTCTTTCTTTCTTTCTTTTTTGTTCCGTTCCCGTATTTATCCGTCACATATTTATCTTCGTCTAAAGAAAGGATCTTTTTACATCTAATTTTATTTTCTTTATTAATATCCTTACTATGCTACATCTATCCATTTTCTCTGTCTTTCCTTTGTACTTTTTCTTTTCCGTTTTGTCTTGCTTTTGTTTTTTTTTTTTTTTGTTTTTTTTTCGACGGCACTTGATCTTTACGAGTTGCACAACGGAGGAGATAAAAATGCGAATTTTTCGCGATTGAATGAAAAATATATCGCTTCCGAACGACGACATAAAAATCCCTTTCCCGAAAGAGCAACATTCTTTACATATTCATCGTGCGACTCGTTGTGCTCGCCGTTAGTAGTAGACAAGAATAAATTACCCAGGCGCGACGCCGAACGATATTCATATACGTACTTATACACGTGAACATACGATACACAGATGTGACGTCATCCTGGAATCGCCGAAATCTGGGTCAGGAGAAAATCGCTTATCGATTGATAGAATTAACTGCATTTTAAAAAGTTAACCTTATATGCACCGGAGTTGAGGCACGCGACGGTCTGATGTTTTCTTTTTCTACATTTTTTTCCGTTTTCTTTTTCTTTTTTTTACGATCTTTTTCTTTTTACTTTTTCCGTCTCTTTCTTCTTTCTCTTCCTTTTTTTTTTTACCTCCGTTAACTTTCCTCCTACTCGTTCGAAAATAATGAATTCGTTTCCCATAATTGTCAAGGGCTAAACGAGCTAATACCTATCTTTATCGTGATATCGACGTTTCATTCTTTTTTTCTTTACCATCGTTACTTTTTCTTTTATTTTATTTTATTTTATTTTCTTTTATTTTATTTTATTTTTTTTTTTTAATTACGCGATATCTATCAATCGTCTCAACGAATGATTAAACGTCGCGAACTGTCTGAACAATCATTATCGTCATCTTCGTCATTTATATCGACGTTGTCGTTATTATTTATATCCTTTATCAATCGTTATTAAAAATTCGACAAGTCGTTGAAACGATCTCTATTTATCCGTACCGTATTTTTCCTAAGTTTCATCGATATTAGAGAGTTCGACGAAACGAGAGAAGTTTTCTTTCAATTCTTTTTTCTTTTTCTTTTTCTTTTTTTTTTTTTTTAAAGATACGTTCATGGTCCGATCGATCAGAGATCCATTTCCGATCGTTAAATTCAGAACAAAAGGATGATATCGGGGATGAGAAACTCGATCGTTTTTAAAGACGAAGATACCAATTCCTATCTCTATCTTTCTATCTTTCTATCTTACTCTTTCTCATTCCTCTTCCATTCTTTGGACGTTGAGTACGTGAAGATGAGGTTGGAGGGGATAAATAGAAATTGTTGAGGGAGAAAAGAGTGACGGCAACGAAGAGAGAGGATCGACCCTTTAAATTCAAGAACTACCACATCGCCAGTACTATTACTATTACTACTCTACTACCCAACATCAGTAGTAGTAATAGTAGTAGTAGTAGTAGTAGTAGTAGTAGTAGTAGTAGCAGCAACAACTGTGTCGACTTGGCTTCGATGAGAAAAGCAGGGTAAAAGCGTGAAGAGAAAAAGCTCGTACGAAAAGAGAGAGAAAGAAAGAAAGGAAGAAAAAAAGAAGAAGAAGGAAGAGAAGAAGAAGGGAAAAAAAGAAAGAAAGAAAGAAAGAAGAATAGAATCCCTTGGTAAAGAGAGGGAGAAAAAGGGTCGGCTTGTTGACAATTACAAACGAAGTACAGTTAATTAACACGCGTCAACGACAGACCAATCGGCTTCCATCGTTCTCATTTTCTCTTTTGCTTTTCGATTTCTCTCTCTCTCTCTCTCTCTTTCTCTCTCTCTCTCTTTCATTTTCTTTGTCTCTGTCTCTGTCTCTTCCTTTATCTCTTTTACTTAAAACAATACGACGATAGGGAATATCGAAAGATAGGGAGATAATAAATTTTATATTATTTTAATAACGATCGATCGGACAGACAAAATCGAACTATATTTAACAAATTGAAAAATAAAAGAGAGAAAGAGAGAGAGAGAGAGAGAGAGAGAGAGAGAGAGAGAGAGAGAGAGAGAGAGAACTCTCGAGTAGTGATCCAGTTCACGACGAACATTCAAATCGTTAAATCGCGTACATGTGAGTTAATGTAATAATACGTTAGTGTGATTGTACGTAGAAGGAGAGAAGTACGAAGAGGGGAGATAGAAAATTTGCTGATAGAATTTTCAAAATGTCTCGTGACATGATAGAGAGTGAATAAGCGACAAAGAGAGTGAACGAATGTGTGCGAGTGTGTGCAAATGGGTGAGTGTATGTGTGGGTGTGAGAAAGATATATAGTCGATCCTTTGAATAGGCACGTTGAAATTTTCGAGGGTGGGAATACTCAAATCCCGAGCTCTGACGAAAATTTACATAATAATCTCCCTCGTTGTCCATCCTCGACACCTTTCGTCACTCTCACCCTCACCCTCACTCTCTCCCTCTCCCTCTCCCTTTCTCTTTCCCTCTGCCTCTCTCTATCTCTCTCTGTCTCTCTCTTTCTATCTTCGTATGCGTCACGTTGAACGACACAATTCAAATTTGCTATTATCATTATCATCATCATCATCATCATCATCATTATTATTATTATTATTATTATTATTTTTTTTTTTTTATTTTATTTTTATTTTTATTATTGAATTGATTTAAATCGTGAGAAACAATCATTCGAGAGATTTCACTTCGAAAAAGAGATAACGATGGAAAACAAAAGAAAATTAATATTGAATCAAAACGGAGATGAATGTAAAAGTATAACGAAAAAAAAAAAAAGAGGAAAGAAAAAAGAAAAAACGGAAAGAAAACGAAAGATAAAAAAAAACTTCTCTTCGTCGAATAAGAAAAAATTCAATAACCAGGTTAGTTTTATTAAAACACAAATATAATAGAAAAATGTCACGAGCTATCGAGCAAGGAGCTACTAGGGATAGTGGAGACACGGGTGGAAAGAATGTTGCCCACGATAATAGAAAACAAAAGTGTAAAATTTTGAAAATCGTTCTTTTTTTAATCGACGATCGAATTGTAAAATGAAATTTACGATGGATCATCTCGGAACGTTTCCGACAAAATGAAATTTTTTTCGGGAAAGCTACGAGTTACATTTTGCAAACGAAATAAAAAGTGTATCATTCGAATAGTAGTAGTAGTAGTAGTAGTAGTAGTAGTAGTAGTAAATTTGATCTGTCGATCATATTAAATTTTCTAAACTTGTAACGTCTGACAATCTTCGAACTTAAAATAAGTATGAATTTACGATTTTCTTCGATATATCGAAACACTAGAGAAAATTCGAGAGAGGACAAATACCTATTCCTATTGACCGATTTCCCTTTGTCGATTTCGAATCACCCTTCAACCCCACCCATTCCTCAGCACCGATATCCACACACACGTACGTACGTACGTACGTATGTGCACGCGTAAATTCTATTTTGCGACACGACCTAGCTAGGAGATAAACGCGAAGCTGGAAATCATGAAACCAAATTGCTACTGTTACTGTGCTTGCTGCTGGTGCTGCCTACTATTACAGCTACAGCTACAGCTACAGCTACTGCTCTGCTACTGTTGAAGAGTAGGAACGAACGTGGAGAAGCATTTTTCGATCCTTCGTTCCTTTAAATCTAACCACTGCCGAGAGACAAGTACGTTGATGCTAGAGAAAGCAAGGAAGAGAATGAGAAAGAGAAAGAGAGAAATAGAACAAAAAAAAAGGATAGAAAAGAGGAAAGAGAGGGCGAGAGAGGGAGAGAGAAAGAAGGGGTTGAAGGAGAGGTTGAAGTAGGTGGAAGAGAAGGGTCGATGGACGAGTGGAGTTAAAGCGCCATATAACAGTGGAGGGTGAAGTGGCTGAGTGCCTCGAAAGGACCAAAAACCCTCGGCAGGGTTGAACTTTCAAATTCCATCGCAAACATCTCACCCCTTCTACATAAGGGGTATTCGAGGGGCTGCTATAGAGACAAGGAGATAGAGAGATTGATGGTCGAAGCTTCGACTTGGCTGGCTTACTATCTCTCTCTTTCTATCTTTCTCTCCTCCATTTCTTCTTCATCTTATTTCTCTTCCTCTTTCTCTCTCTCTCTCTCTCTCTCTCTCTCTCTCTCTCTCTCTCTCTCTCTTTCTCTCACTCACTTACTCTCTTTCTCTTTTTTTTCGTTCTCTCTTTATCTCGACTCAAGTACTATTTGCAGAGATCTTAACGATTGAATATCGTAGTTCTCGCTAGTTTACAGCTTTCCGACTGAAATAGACGCATACGTGCGCATGCGTATCGTCATCGAATGCACGAGAGAGAGAGAGAGAGAGAGAGAGAGAGAGAGAGAGAGAGAGAGAGAGAGGGCGGGCAGACTGAGGGAGAAGATATCCCGATGATTTTGGAAGCGTTTTATTTAATTATTCTTCGACGAAGATTAAAAAAGGTTTCGTAATAAATATATGTGTATGCGTGAATGTGTATATACGTGTATGTTTTTGTATATTTCGTCGACGGATAAATTCTTTGATTTCTAGCTTCACTTTTTAACAAATACTAGGAAAATATAGAAATTGAATTTGTTTCTTTTTTTTTTTTTTTTTTCAAATGTTTGAATCGAGTCACGTATATATAGATAGAGCACTAGCGATCGTTATGTATCACATTTCATGGCGAAAAGTGCCACGGAATTGGGCCGTGTTGCACAACTGACGATGCCCTTAATAGGTATATGGGCATGTTATCTATTGAAACAAACGGTATCGCCGCCGCTTTCGAAATTTTTCGACATGAATTTAAAACAAGCTTTATCGCTTCGCCTCACCTAGCCTCGCTTCGTCCCATCTCTTTCTCTCTCCTCGTCACTTTTCGACGTGTGATTTTTTTTGTTTCTTTTTTTCTCATTTTTATTTTTTTGTTTTCAAAGAGAGCCTCCTCTCTGACCCCCTTGATCGGTTTTAAAACGTTTTCGAATGTCGTCGTGTGGTGACCAGCGATGAACGACCATGATCGATCGATCGATTTATCAATCGATTGATATTCGACTTCGATAGTTCCATTTTATACAAAGTTCTTAGACGTTTTCACTGAATTTATTATTCATGTAAATGCAGATTAACAGGAGAAGAAAAGAAGAGAAAAAAAGATTGTACGAACCGGTTACAGAAACTCAACAACTACAAAAAACATTCTCTACATTTATATTCGTTTAATCCAGAAAAATAAAAACTAGCATTCGTAACAAACAGCTCTGATAACAATCCAACCGTGCTTATCTTTTGGTCGAACGATTACGGACGATTAATTTTTATTCAAACAAATAAAAAGAATAAAAATTTATATATATATAAAGGAAAAATAAAGAGCAATAAAAAGTGAAAAAAAAAAATGGAAAAATACAAGAAAATAAAAAATGAAAAAGAAAAATAAAAGAATCAATGAAACAGAAAAAATGGTGAGGAGGTGTACGTATATGTGTGTCTGTGTGCGTGTGAGAGAGAGAGAGAGAGAGAGAGAGAGAGAGAGAGAGAGAGAGAGAGAGAGAGAGAGAGAGAGAGAGAGAGAGAGAGAGAGGGAGGGACACAGTAAGAGATAGAGAATGGAACGAAAGTTCGAAGAAAAAAAAAAATCGAAATCGTTCGATGGAAATTAAAAAATGTCGAAGTATATAATGGCGATTCGACATAGATTTCTTCCTTTCACGAAAAGCTCGCTCGCGTAACTTCAACGTGAACTTTCACGAAACTTGGAGCTTCTATGTATCGTCACGTGACCCAGTCAGCTCTCTCCCTCCCCTCCCCCAAGCTACCACCCCCGTCACCCTTTTTCTTTGTACCGAAGGCCTACCAATTAACGAGATAAAGTGAAATCCTCTTTCGTTCGACTGATGAAAAGTGAAAGCACGTTTTTCTAACTATACACACACACAATTGGATGTCCTAAAAGTCATCGATCAAACGAAATGAAATGAAGATAAGGGCTGGATTATTTCACCATTTTGAAAAAAAAAAAAAAAGAGAAAGTAATAAAAGAGTAAGTCTCGTGTATAGTCATCGAATTTGTATATGCTCATATATATATATATATATATATAGTATATGTATGTATGTGTGTATATATATGTATAGTACATGTATGTATGTATGTATGTATATATATGTATACTACACGTAGTATATGTAGTATATGTAGTATCTGTATGTATAAGTCCCATTTTAAATTTAACACATAATTACGTGTAATTGATTCGTCGATTAAAAAAATGATTTCGAGCAGAGCTGATTTCGTTTCATGATTATTTCATCGAAAAAAAATCTTTATTAATAAATCGCAAAATTTCTCTCCAGACAAAAATGCCTTGGAGAATTCAAGGTGACCCTTGTTTTTATCTTTTTCAAACTATAAATATCCTATAAATATCCTTTCGCTTAGGTAAGAGAAGCATAGCTCGTTCCGTGAGGAATCGATCGATCTATAACACGTTGGTCTTTCGAGGAGTGTCAAGGTTAGCCAAGGTCATTCAAGATCGTTCAAGATCATTTAAACTCATTTATTATCGTTTAAAACTTCTTGAATTTGTCCATAAATTCTTCCCTTATATCCTAGATTCGAACGAACGACCTTGGACACACACGTCGGCACATAATCTTATCTCATCCTCAAATGATAGTTCCACTCTTTTGAAAGTCGTCAGGGCACGTGCTCCTAATACGTTTTCTCTACGTATTATTAGGAGCAATTGATTCTTGCCGATAAACTTAAGCCATCGTAAATTGGATCGCTATCGAAAGGGAGAACGCGTAACGTACGGTTGCAATAATACTGATTCCTGATTCGTAGCTAACATTAACGCAAAACGGATATCTACTGGTAGCCATTACGATTGACGACATAAATCGCATCATTAAAGCGTGATTTCGATCTGTATTTACGATCGAATTTACGATATACTTCGAAATAAATCAGATTTTGGGAACGTTCGATGAAAATGATCGAATGACGGATGATATCGTCAAACGTCGATGAAAATGATCTTGAATGATCTCGAAGGATCAACGTATTGCGATATTGTACGTAATTCGATTAAAAACATAAAGAAAATGAGAAAAAAAAAGAAACAAGGATCGCCTAAAAAATTTTGAAGATATGTTCACCTAGAGAAAATTTGTGAAGTAATATATACGTCCTCCATTTTTGAAAACGTGCTATAGTTTTGTAAAATAATCATTTGTAAAACGTTGAGCGAAGCTAACCCTATATATATATATATATATATATATATATATAGACAGGGTGAGTTATATGAAAATAAACATCGAAATTTACGTGTACGATAAAAGATTAATAAAAAGAAAGCTCGTTGAGATTTGAAAAATATTTTTCTCTCGTTCGAACTATCGCTTTGCGAGTTGACATTTTTTTCTTTTTCTTTTTTATCATATTTTACGATAAAATTGCCTTCCAACGAATTATTTCATAAAGTTGAAGAAGATGACGGAAGGTAGAGCAGAAAACTTTCGAATGGAGATTCAACCACAAGTTGAAGATTTATGAGTTTATATTTTTCAAAATATTTTCGCGTACCGTCGATTTTAACATATGTGTGTGTATATATATATATATATATATATATATATATATATACATATATATATAATATTTTGTGATTCTGGAGGAAAAAGTTTATGCAAGTACGTGAACCCGCAAAGCCATGACGTTTGAATCTTAAGCAAACATTCGATCGACTTTTTTCTTTTGGTGAATACAATGTGCGCAATTGATGGAAAGAGAGAGAGAGAGAGAGATATATAAAAAGAGAGGGAAAGAGAGAGAGAGAGAGAGAGAGAGAGAGAGAGAGAGAGAGAGAGAGAGAGAGAGAATAGCTCTCTCGGTAAAATAGAATATCGTAATACCTTTGGAAATTGTAAAGGGTTCTTCTTGCTATATTTCTACAACGGAAAAGTAGTACACTTTATGAGTGTGTGCGAACGAATGATGTACAATACATGCTTGAAGAAAAATGCAGGTAACCCTCGTATAACATAGGATATACCGTTCCATAGAAATACAGTATTATATAAATCGCGTTATGGGAGACTCACGGGTGTAATATAAAAGGAATGGGACGAGTTAGCTTCGAAAATTTTCTTTTTCCTACATTTTTTATATACTTTTTGCTGTTTTAATTATTCAAACAAAATTATGTAAATTTCAAAACGTCTTCCACGCACGCAGTTTCATAAATGTTTTGGATATTTTAATCGTCATCGTTTGCTCGATAAACAAAAATTTATTTTAATAACCGAGGGACGTATTTATTAAAAAAAATAATAATAATAATAATAATGTATATAAAGTGAAAAGATAAAAATTTTAAGAGCACGTTGTTTAAGTATCACGTTGTACGAGGATTATCTGTATTCGAAATATCTTTTTTTTTTTTTCTTTTTTTAATGTTTTACGAAACAACCGAGATAAAAAGTCACATAAACAACGTTAACAAGCTTTTTAAGGTAGAACGGTAACTTGGACTTTGCGTAAAAGGAAAAACTAAAGAAGAAAGGGAAGAAAGAAAATTGGCACGATAATGTATTCTCAGATGCTGTTTTGTAAAAAGAAAAATAGAGAGAGAAAGAGAGAGAGAGAGAGAGAGAGAGAGTGAGAGGGAAAATCCGATAAGACGAGAATATATTGGCACGATATCAAGTAAGGCAAATTCGTTTGAAAAAATAATAATGCCATTCATTGTCTATTCTAGGAATATTTCGAGAGGACATTTTTGCAGGAGAGTAGAAAATTCAAAGCTAGATAAAAAGTAAAAAAAAAAAAAAAAAGAGGGGGAGAGAGAGAGAGAGAGAGAGAGAAAAGAGAGAGAAAAAAAGAAGAGGTCGTCATTTTTGTGTCCGTATGTGAGTGCATACGTTTCTGTGTATATGTGTTGTACATTGAAAAGAATCCTGGGCTTTAATATTAAAGAGAACCGAAAGCGCATGAAACGATTATTGTACATTGCATAGTGCAGCATCGCTGTGCGCATAATATACAGATATGTATTTATATGCACGTGCGTACGATAGAAAGAGAAAGAGAGATGGATAGAGAGAGAAAGAGAGAGAGAGATAGAGAGAGATCGGAGCCACGTATGAAAGTTTCACGCTCTTTTATGTTTGACGAATCATCGGAGTCGGTATTTCGCACAAAGAGAACCTTCTACGAAGGGATTCATCTCAAACGAATCTTCTCGAACATTTTTCAACGGGAAAAAGCAAAATTGTTACGGCATTGCTCTGCCTCCGACGAATGTAGTGTATCATCTATAGTACTATATGCTGCTCGTGCCGCTATGGCAACGAATAGCGTTTATAAGAAGAAAAAAAGAAAGAAAAAATCCTATACACTTTATAATGCACGACTAAGGGGTAGAGATATGTACGTACGTTATATTTGCCGAGAGTTAGAAAGATGCAAACGGGAAGAAAAAGAAAATGATAAAGAAAGGAGAAAGATAGGGAACAAATTTTTAAATGGAGTTCATCCAGCCAGTCTTGATTCAAATTTCATATTTCTTTCGAAAAGAACAGAAAAAAACAAAAAAGGAAATGTGAAGAAAAAGAAAATTTTTAATTTTAAAAAAAAAAAGAAAAGGAAAGAAGGTCATCATTTTTTCTGTCTCGCTCGATTTCGATGTCCAACAAATGTTACCGAGAAAGGAGGTTAAAAAAGAGAGAAAGAGAGAGAGAGAGAGAGAGAGAGAGAAAAAAGGAAGAAAGGAGGAAAAAAAGGAAAAGTTGTAAAAATATCTATCACACGACAAATTGAATTCTACCCTCTCTCTCTCTCTCTCTCTCTCTCTCTCTCTTTCTTTCTCTTTCTCTCTCTCTCTCTCTCTCTCTCTCTCTCTCTCTCTCTCTCTCTCTCTCTCTCATTCTCTTTTTCTGTACAGAAAACACGAGGAAAGGTCGAAGCGTGATCGTAGTTACGGCGCCGCGGTTGGATAGATTCGTAAAAGAGCACACTTTCGATAGATTCGACCTATCGTAGCCGATCTGGGTCATCCTACGCGTCTCGTATCCTAACCGACCTTCGTAAAACAGTTTTGCCGGTATGGAGAAGTAAATATCCAATAGTTTTTGCAATATTAATGTTTTTCCTTTTTTTTTCTCTCTCTTTCTTTTTTTCTTTTACCGCAACGTCGTAGATTTTGCATTTGCATTTGTCCATGTTGATATGAATGTCCGTCTGTCCATTATACCATATACATATGTATATGATTTCGCACCGTAGATCCCCAACAGTTAACGAAATATTTGTACGATTTTTTGAAATGTAAATAACTTTATTCGTACTAACCAAAATGTTTGAATTTTAATGAAAATAACAATGGGATGACTGTTTTTTCATTTCTCTCTTTCTCTCTGTTCTATCTTTTTATATATATATATATATATATATTTATTTATTTATATATATTTATAGAATAACCACAATATGCTCGAAATTTTTGCGAATAAATATTGAGAAGTTAGTACGTTATATGAAATATGTGAAAAGAATCAAAAAGGAAAAAAAAAATTCGATGAAGACAAAAATATTAATTGAAAAAATTTCAACTTTTGTATCAGAAACTTTTGGAGAACAAAAGGAATGTATCCATTTATTTTGTTTTAGCTTTGCTTTACCTATCCTACGAAAATATTTTCCAAATCAATTGAAGAGAATATTAAATCCATAGATACAATTAGATCTTTTTTCTTTTTATCCGAAGTCAAAACAAACATAATTGTTTTGCTCGGTCCCTTCGCCACCTGTACATTAACAAAAAAAAAAGAAAAAAAAAAAAGAAAAAAAAACATTTCAAACGAAAAAATAATAGTTCCATCGAGTAGAACATGTCATTCTTTTATATGATCTATTCGGATTATGCGTGCGGTGCGTAGATGAATAAAAATGTTAGGATTAGATTCTACAGCAGTGATAACGCTTGCGTATTTTTTCTTTCGACTGTCAAACTATCACGAAAATAAATCTATTTATACACAGAGTACATATATATATATATATATATATATATGTGTATATGTAAATACGTTTAGAGAGGAAGCATTTTTCTTTTTCTATCCCTGTTCCATTCGTGACATAGATATTACCCATTCAATCGTACCATTCTGAGTTGAGCCAAGCTACGAATATTTCCCATGAAAACGGATAAACCCGATGGATTTTAGTGTTTCAAGAATATCACGTGTCCTCAAGGACTCACAACGAAAACCTACCCTTATTTTTCCTCCTTGAATCTAGAACAGCTCGTTGCTCGTCTTTGTCTGCGTTCGCCATCCGACACCACACTCTGTGCTTCCGTAATCGTGATCGTAATGTTTAATGGAGTTGACGTGCTCGTATTTTCAAAGCTATGCCGTGAATAATAGGCAAAAACTTGTACAATGACTTTTCTGCATACTTTTGTTAGATAGAAAATCGTTTTCTTTCTTCTCTTGGTCCTGCGCATCTATAGGAAAAACATGTTTTCGATGTATCATGTGTTTTCTTCCCTTAACTCTCGCTCTATTATTCTACCCTCATGAAATAAGAACGATATTTCGTATCCCTTAAAAGGAGTTAAGCCAATCTGACGGTTCGATAGAGAATGACTTTTTTCTTTTCTTTTTTGATTTAATTTTTTCTATATTTCCATATTTTATGTACACTTCCATTATTTCATATACATTTTCATTACTTACAACGATCCGATATTTTTCTGTTCGAAGTTCGAAAAGAATATTATATCATGTGAATCGTTGTGCACCGTAGAACGCGATTTTTTTCGACGTCTCAATTATCATTTAATACTCTCTCCTTTGGAGATGCATATATTTTTTTGTAATAATTGGAAATGTCGAAAATTCGTACGGCACATTTTACATAATACGTCATTTTCCGTTGACAAATCAGCCGGAATTTTTCACTCGAGATATTTCAGTCGTTCGCAATAATATCGGTCAATAATCGTTCTTCCGAAAAGTGAGATTTTTAAACAAACGAATAAATACCTCCTTCTTTAACATTTTGTTTCAAAAAAAAAAAAAAAAAAGTAAAGAATAATTTCATAGGCTGTAAAAGCTTAACTAAAAGGCTGTAAAAAAAAAAAAGAATTCGTAAACTACACTTATCTCTTATACGTTTCAGAATGATTCTCCTTCCTCTCTGCCATTAGAAATAGCATTTTCGTATGTCAAAAGAGAAAGAAACGAGAAATAAAATAAGAAAAAATAAAAAAAGAAAAATGAAAAAGCGAATGAAAGGTGAATCCGATGTCAGAGAACTCGGATCGTTTACTCGCATCATTTGAAGCAAGAAGATGTATAGCGAAACGTGTATAGGATGATCGCGTAAAAAAGAAATGCCCAAGGGGATGAAAGAACAAAGTTTTTTTTTTTTAGCTTAAAGAGAGAGAGAGAGAGAGAGAGAGAGAGAGAAAGAGAGAACGTTATAAAATGTCACGGTTAACGAAAATGTACCGTTCGAAGACACTTGACAAATTTGTATTACAGTATCTGGTGCGTGTAGAAGTTAAAAGGATTGTGATGGTGGCTGTAGAAGAGCAGAAGAAGATTTGAAAAAAAGAAAGAAAAGAAAAGGATATTATTCCAATTTGATTTACGAAGCTACATCTGCATATAACAAAAAAAAAAAGAAAGAAAAATGTAAAAAGGAAAAATCGGGCTAAAGGGAAGGAGAAAGAGACAGAGAGAGAAAGAGAGAGGGTCAAGGCATAAGCGCACGAATGATTTATTATTCCGACAAATCTCATGTGAACTACGGAGCTAACTCAAGGATTACGATGGTACCTTGGTAAAAGAGAGAGAGAATACGAAAGGATGTAATATCGATCGGATAAAATATAAGAACGGAAGAAATATCGCGGTACGGAAGCTCTTTTTCATGATACTTCGAAGTTTTCTCCTCGAAGTGGTAAAATCAAGATTTAATACAACAATCAGAATGAATCTTTTACTCGAAGATAATAACTTTATCTTCAAATGTTTATCGTATCGTCATTGAATTCAATCTTGTCGCATCGGTTAAGATTAAGAAAAGAAAAGAAAAAAAAAAAAAGAAAGAAAGAAGAGAAAAGAAATATGTCGACGAAAACAAGATGGTCGTTCTCTTAACAATAGTAATTAAATATCCATCAAAATTGTAGACCTATCAACTGTATTCGTAAATCGTTAATTAAGACGAAAGCGTTTGTAATGATTTCTTTTGTGAATTAATTTCCCCATCGTAACTGACGTTCTTTAAAAAAAAAAAAAGTAAAATTAAAATCAAGATGGCCGACCTGACGGCGAACAGAATATTACAGTTCGAAGATGGTCGCTTCAACGGCGAAGTCCAATTTGTAACAAGTTCGTCGTTCTTTAAAAAAAAAAAAAAAAAAAGAAAAAGAAAAAGAAAAAAGAAAAGAAAGAAAGAAAGAAAGAAAAAAGAATCGAGTAACCTTAAACTCCTCTTTTAAGAGTTTTAAAGTGGATATAAAATTTTTATTGCAACCGCGACAGCTCGATGGTGGACACGCGCGTTTCTTCGTTCTTCGAGAGTAAAACAAAGAAAGAATAAAAGAAAGAAAAGAGAGGGAGAGAGAGAGAGAGAGAGGAGAGAGAGAGAGAGAGAGAGAGAGATAAAAAGAAAGAATTGTCAGCATTTTTGAGCTGATTCTGGATGGAATAAAATGTGCAGTCGCTGTTCGATAACCATTCACAGAACTTAATGTCGTTTCAACAGCAGTCGAAATATAATTTATCCGTTGGACTATCATCGCGTACGCTCGTTTCAACTACGCTTTAGCATTGTAATTGTAATCGTGTTACTTGATGCAAGCGAAGTTAATAGACCGCAGAACCACGTCTCTGGTAACTTGAAATGACATAGTGTTACTGGTAGAACGTGTGCTTTGAACGTGGAATTGATTTAATAAGAGTGACAGGGGGTGAGAGAGGGAAAGAGAAAGAGAAAGAGAGAAAGAGAGAGAAAATGAGATTATGATTGTTAATAAAGATATCTAAAAGACGTTATTATACCATGAGATCTCACGTTTAATCCATTAACCTTATAGATATGTAATATTCACACTTTTAAAGGAACATCTTGCCTGTAATATTCTCGTCTCAATCGTACGAATTTAATTAGGGTAATGTCAGCCACAATATGGCCGATGAGAATTACGTATAAAGGGTTGTTTCGTATATTTTCTCGCGTTCCCTTGTGGTAACTGCAACGTAACGAGAAACTGTGTATAGAACGACGATAGAAGGTTAACTTGGTCGACCTTTACAAAATGGAGAAGTTAAGTAGAAGTAAGTAGAAGAAAGTAGAAGAAAAACTTGTAAACGTTATTGGACGTGTCATTCGGTAATGAAATATAAAAATCACTGGAAAAGAGAGAAAGGGGGAGAGAGAGAGAGAGAGAGAGAGAGAGAGAAAGAGAAAGAGAAATCGGAAAATTACTCAAAGACAGTAGATATTGAAAAAGAAAAAAGATGAAAGTGCGAGAGATGTTTATAGAATCGTCCCCTACGTGCTTGAGAATACTTTGTATTTCATCGTCATTCCGTTTTTCTATTTCTCTCTCTCTCTCTCTCTCTCTCTCTCTCTCTTTTTATTTCCTTTTTTTATCCTTTCTTTTTTCTTTTCTTTTCTTTTTTTGCTTCGTAGAAATTTATGGGGCACCGAACCGGACGGTATTTATCTACACCACAAAGAGATCTCTTTCACTTCTCTAGTACCTCCTATTTCTCCCATCCTCTTTTCTATTTACTTTATGTGTTCTTGATATATATATATATATATATATATATATATATATATATATATATATATATATATATGGGTATATATATAAAATGTAAAATAATGTTCTCGTTTTCCATATAAACTATATGCAATGGTGCAATGTAGTACGCGACTCTGTGCTCGATGGGGGACCTAGTTTAATATATCTCTTTTAATGTTCAACCATTAGCGAAGTCGTAATTTGTGTGTCCTTTCTTTCGAAAGTAACGAGTACTAATATTATCTAGCACTGTTATCTCCCCCCCCCTCTCTCTCTCTCTCTTTTTCTTTTATTTTTATCAAAACGTAAAGCTTTCGTATATCTCTAACAAGGTTTATCCCTTTTACATTCGCTTATAACTTCGAACATTTTTAATCTATAATCTATGTTAAGCTACATACGTATGCAGCTATGAAAACAAGATGGAGTAAAAGAACATGATAAATATTGCGCTTGACATTAAACAACAACAAACTAGAATCTTCTTAGGTTTTTTTCCGTTCTAACCATAAAAGTTGATAACGCGTTACGACGTTGCTATCGATTTTTTTCCTCCTTTTCTTTTTCTTTTTCTTTTTTTTTCTTCTTCTTTTTTTTTTTGTTTTCTCTTTTCTTTTTTCAACGGGTAAACTTAGCAGAGGGACACGATATCATCGATCGGCTACGACGAGCACATTCTCTCTCTCTCTCTCTCTCTCTCTCTCTCTCTCTCTCTCTCTCTTTTTCTCCCTCTTCTACCATTCAAACGACACATTCGTGACGGCCATTAAAAGGCTCTCTTCGGAGATCGTGTCAATGTGGATAAAAACGCGACATCAAGAGATTACCTAATTGCCTACGTTAAAGCTCGTCTCTTTCTTTCTCTTGTTATAGCGAGTATCATAAAGGAGATATGATCACAAACATACGCGTTACATCGTTCGTACATAAGTACTTATTTAGGTTGTTTTTTTTTTTCTTTACTCTTTCTTTTCTTCTTTTTTTTTCTCTTTCTCATAAAAATTTTTCTTCCTCTTAGAAAAAGCAACGATAGCTATCTGAAAACGATTTGCTTTATTTTTTCTTTTTTGTTTTTGTTTCGTCCTTTACGAATATCTCTTTCGTCCTTTTTTTCTCTCTTTCGGGTTTTAATTGATCGATTAATTCGTAGTAAATTTCAATGGGATTTCTCCATTATTGTGAGAATGAGAAAATGATTAAGTCGATGGTGACATTAGAAAAAGGAAATGTAGAGTTGGATTAATACGAAAGAAAATTAATAGTCGATTAACATGGAAATACATACGTGATGAGAATCGACGTTGAAGCGCATTAAAATCAACATTGAAATACATGTAAATCAACATTGAATAGCGTATGATAAAAAGGGATAAATACTATTTTCCTATGTGTCGTTCACAACAAGCTGATCACGGATAGATAGAATCAATAATGGAGAACGTTGGTATTTATCATCGAGACTTAATGGAAGATACAAAAAAGAGTGGGAAAAAAAAATAGAGACAGATAAAGAGAGAAAGAGAGAGAGAGAGAGAGAGAGTGGTCTCGTAGAAAATTAATATACACGATATGTTCTTTTCTCACGGTATCAAACAATATTGAGAGAAAAAGATAGGGTCAGTTATGTTTTGAGATATCTCGTTTTTCCAATATCATTATATACAATTATATCAATTTTGAAATGACAAAGTAGCAAAATACGAAATATATCTACGCTAATTAAAAGAAAAACGATGTAAGACAATTTCCTTCTTTTTTTTTCATTTTTTTTTTTTTGCATACATTTATATGTATTAAAAAAATCGATCGATAATAAGATGAACGTGATTTTCAACGTTCTTCAATATATTTTTTTAAAGTCTTCTCATCCTTATTGATCAATTAAATTCAACATTACGTAGTACGCACTCGATTGATTAGACACTGTTGTCTAACGATAATAAAAAAAATATCGAATTAGAAAAAACAATTTAAAAAAAAAAACATATATATCAAAAAAGAATTAACATTGTGTATAAATCTTCAAAAAAAAAAAATAATAAAAAATAAAAAAAAAAGGATTTTGAACTTCTCCGAAAAAAACAAAATTGAGAAAGAGAGAAGGATCGTCGTAGGTGTCTTGTATCGAAACGGAAAAAGAGAAAATTAAATAATCGATATAATCGTATTCTTAATATTATACATCTATTCGCTAATAAGCAAAGAGGAAAAAAGTTGAGAACATTGCCGACGATGAAAAAAAAATGTCGGACCTTTTTCACGATCTTCCACTTTGCCGAAGCATAAGGTTTCTTCTTTCTTTTAAACTGCGACCACCCTTCCAGTTTTATCCCCTCCCCTATCTCCCGTCCCTGTCCCACTCAAATAAAATAAAAGAAAAGAGCTCGGAGAATCGCTGACCCAGTATAAAACTACATTTCCTTGTTACTGTATGCGTCCGTATGTTCGAAATGGGTTTTGTGTCCTGTATTTAACCGTTGGTCGGAAGTCCATCGAATTTGGAATGGTAAATAGTGCATATAAAAAGGATTGCTTGGTAAGAGAAGGAATAAAACGAAAATAAATCACATTTCTTTTTACATCCTACTTTTTTTTTTTTTTAAATACATAATATCTGCGATCTAAACCATCGATGTCAAGGCACATAAAAATACGAAGCCGAATACGCACTTGCTTCGATAATGCGAGAAATTTAAAAAAAAAAAAAAAAAAAAGAAAAAGAAAAAAAAAATAGTTCACGTTGAAATGTACGACGAAAATGGTCGATAAAAGATGTAGGACGTTTTACAGGGTAGTTAGAAAAAAAGAGAAAAAAAAAAATAGAAAATGCCGTAAAGTTTCTTACAATAACCTTCGACGAAGTTTAAGTATACTTTATGGGTTAGTACGAATGGAGGTAAAAAATACAAAGATAGATAAATAAATAAATAAATAAATAAATAAATAAATAAATAAATAAATAAATAACAAGATTAATACGTTGTTCCTATGATCGATCGCCCTATATTCGACAATCTCGAATAATAAAAATGTTTTTCTAGTGAAAAGTTTATGCAAAATTTTTGAGATAACCTTCTTTACGATTTTTCATTGGAATTATTCCCGACTGTTCCTCGAATGTACATCGTTAAAATAATGACGTTTGATGTCAATCGATGGATAATGTATCTGTACATACATAACTGTATCTATACTTTAGTTACATTATAATGAACTTACAGAGAAAGAGAGAGAAAGAGAGAGAATATAAGCAGAACAAAGCAAACCATATACATAAAACTCTCTCTTTCTCTCTCTCTCTTTCTCTCTTTCTCTCTCTCTTTCTCTCTCTCTCTCTCTCTATTTTTTGTTGAATTTTCCATTTAGCGGTGACATCAATTATGTCGTAGTCAAACTCAAAACTAATTACTGTGACTTTGGCTCTGGTCTTACTCGCGTGACCACTCACACATTTACCCAGTGCATATTCTCACACATACACATACTCTCTTTCTCTCTTTTTCATACATACACACATATACGTACATACAATCTCTCCTTCTCTCTCTCTCTCTCTCTCTTTCATTTATTCCTTCAGCCAATAGTTGAACCCTACAGAGGGTAAGATTAACCTTGACTATAAATTTTCTTCTTCTTTATTTCTTTTTTTTTTTTCTTTCTTAAAACATGCAAACCCTTCTGTCCATCGCGTTATTCAATAATTCAAAGATACGTTCGATCATTGAGATCTATCCTTAGAAATAAAATCTACAGCAGGAAAATTTCATTACTATTATATGTTTTTTTGCCATCATATAGCAAAATACACTTCGTGAGTTTTTTTTTTTTTCTTCTCTTAGAGAAATACGATCGCTATGAATAACGAATGAAAAGTTTTCCAAGTCTCTAGAGATAATTATTATCTATCTACCGTGTTCCGTTCTGTTCCATTTCGTTTCGTTAGCATTATCCACGAATTTCACCAATTTTCTTCGGTAGTAAGTAACTATCTATATCTGTCTGGATTAACGTTTTAGTTAAAGAGGGAAAGATGGAGAGAAACAGAAAGGGAGAAGTTTAGAGATAAGATAAAATTTATTACCTCTCGGTAACGAACAAACACACATACATATTGTCCGTTGAAAAGGAAATTAAATTAATGAAAATAATGAAAGAGAACGAGATGAATACATTGAAATGAATAACCGATCTAATTAATTACTACTGCTAATTAAAATTCAACTGAGATCATGTATCTATTAAATAATGTAATTATATATATATATATAACTATTAAAAAATTATATTATATTATTTTTTATGTTTCACTGTTTTTATTTCTAATACATACTATTACAATATTACTATCGCTACTGTTAATCATTCTTATCATAATTATAGTTATCTCTATCTCTTTCACTTTCTCTCTCTGTCTCTCTTTTTTTTTCCTAACGTATACATTATATTATTATTATTTATTCTTCTTCTTCTTCTTCTTCTTCTTATTATTATTATTATTATTATTATTATTATTATTATTATTATTAATACTAGGTATTATAAGCATCATAAAAATTCGAATAAGGACCTAAGGATCTATACTCATTATTTTCCAGCAACTACGCCGTTAATATAAATCAGAACGTAAAGAAAACACGATTAGTCATATTTGATTCTATAATATAATTCATAGGCAACTCGTTCGCTATAAGAAATCGATTTGTTCGATCGTAACATACGTACATATTTCTCCTTTACATTGCAACATTTCATATCAAGTTAGGAGAGTTGGAAAAAAAAAATTATTTCAAGGACACGTAAGATTACGAAAAGAAAAAAAAATCTTAACGCATCATCACAATTTCTTTTATGAACACGTGTATAAATATATATATATATATATATCATCTATTTTTCATATAACATCTATTTTTCTTTTTTTTCCCATAAATTTTACAAAAAAATGAATTTTGGAAGAATTATCTAACCTTAAAAATTATAACCATCAAGGTAATCACAAAAAAGATTTTTCGATCGACTAACACACCATGTAATAAATATTTGCATGCGCCAAAAAAAAAAAAAAAAAAAAAGAGAGAGAGAGAAGAAAAACGAAAAAAAAATACATCGACGTCCTTGGAAATACCGAAAGAAATAACTCCGGAAAGAGAGAAGAAAAAAGAACATTCTTTCAGGATATTAGATCCTTCGCGATATCGTTCGCGTTACTTCAGAAATATTTTTTTGCATCGTTACAATCCATGGAAATATTTAAGTGGCCTCATTTAAATAGACTACTCCTCCCCCTCTATGTATAAATATATACACACATATACATACATACATACAAACAATATATGTTGTATGTATATGATAATGATTGGAGAAAGATAAAGATAGAAATAGACGGAGGAGCATATCTTTCACAAGTAAAACCTTGTTCAAGATCGTATAGAAAAGCATAGGTACGATGTGGAGTAGGCGTCACATAGAGGGTAAGAGGACAGGGTCGCGCTCGATTTGATCGATCCGCGGATAATCACAAGCCGCACCGTACCGCACAGGCGAACCACACACCGTCGGCCAATAATAATGCCTCTCGGAGTCTATTGCCGTCTACGTCGCCCGGGGGCATCCTTGGCATTAAATTATACAGGGTATATCATCTATGTAAGTATACACGGTGTTTCTACTACGTAGCTAGCTAGCTACGTTCTAACGATAAACCGATCACCACAGGTCTAATGTGCCCGTTGGTACTTTCTCTTCTTTCTTGCTTATCCATTTCACGATGGCTTGCCTTAACTTGGCTTAGCTTAGCTTAGCTTAGCTTAGCTTGCTTGCTTGCTTGGCTTGCTTGGTTATACTTGGAACTCGAAGCTGAAGACTGAAAGTGAGAAAGAGAGAGAGAGAAAGAGAGAGAGAGAGAGAGAGAAAGGAAGGGAGAGAGAGAGAGAGAGAGCTCACCTTGACTCAGTGGCTGTGCAATATCGATCTGCCAAGTAAACTCGCTAATACATATAACGTTCTACCAACCGCAAAAATCAACGACCATCATTCTCCTATAGCCACAGCCAAGGGACAACGTGAATGTCACTATCGACGATGTCACGAAACGAAGCTATCTGACCGGTTAGATTTGCAAAAATAATTAGACGACACCGATCGAAACCTAACCCTTCATCCACCCACCCACCTCTTTCCTCCCACTTCTCTTCCCCCTTTTCTATCGTTACTTTCTTCAACTCCAGTTTCTTCTTTGGAGACAAGGTCAAGCGCTCGCTTTTAGCATTCAACGAGTAATCTTAGATACGAACTCGTGATCGATCGATATATAATTCTCTCTCTCTCTCTCTCTCTCTCTGTCTGTCTCTCTCTTTCTGTTCTTCTTTATCTATTAGACTTTTAAGAGTTTTTCAAAAGTGTTCCGAAGTGAAATTGACTAGTTGGCGAATAGAAACTCGTGTTAATGTGCCGCATAATAGGAATCAAACGATGATATTATCAGGCTAGATATATCTCGCACGGTAGAGTGCCGTTTATCAGCACGAGTAACGCATTCGCTGAGCAAGCAAATATTGATGATTACTGTTCCACGGTAATAATAGATAAGAGAAAGAGAGAGAGAGAGAAAGAGAGAGAGAGGGAAGAGATGTATAGCTCGCGAACATATAATGTTTGCTTACCGTTGGACTCCTAGTATCCTACTCACATTAATCATATGGAAAATTAATCATGTATGTATATGTATCAATCCTTAATTGGTTATAACGTATATTGTATTCTGTTGCTATTTCGAGAACTTCGAACTTTCTATATCATATTCGACTTTGATAACACAAGGTAAAACTATACCAAGCAATGTTGAAACGAGAATGGGATCGATGAGTTCGTATATAGAATGTGACATTGTTTGTATAATACATTGTAGGATAGTGAAACTGGTTGGAACTACACGTATGTATATATGTATGTATGTATGTATGTATGTATGTATGTACTAGGAAAGTGTAATAAAGAATTGAAAGGAGAGTTTGATAGATAACGTTTAGCCTAATGTCTTTCAAATTGACGATAAGGTATAGTGATGCGAAGTTGAATACTTCAAATAATTATTAATCGACAATCGATTCGATAAATCCAATTGAATGTATAAGAAGGTCAGAGTTATGATCAATTTGGTAACATGTAATTTTGTTAATTAACATCATTATCGGGTGTACTTATATTCGAAAGAATCTTTTTATTTTCGATTTATTCAATAGAGATTCGATCGATTTTAAAAACATTAATAGAATGTTGCGTTTTGATCCGATCGAAGATCGAGGAAAAAGTATTTGCAAAAAAAAGAAAATCTAAAATCAAAATTGAAATTGAAGTTCGAATATGGGGAGAAACAGAGAGAGAGAGAGAGAGAGAGAGAGAGAGAGAGAGAGAGAGAGAGAGAGAGAGAGAGAGAGAGAGATAAAGAGAGAGAGAGAGAAAGTGACATAACGTTCAGTCATATGGTTTCCCTGAGAAACCGCTAGGTCGATACGGAAAATGAAAAAAAGGAAAACCTAGCGCTGTGGTATTTCGAAATAACGCTAACATGGTACGGCACCAACCAAATGACAGATATAATTGTTCGTGAGTATAAAGCACCATCCTGTGTCAGGATATTGCATATCTTTTGGTGGACTGAACACGAAACCCATACACCAATGCATACTTCAGTATAGCGAGGACAATAAAGCAGTAGCAAGCAACGTTACGATCCATTGATCATTATACTACGTATGAATGAGCGTTAGCGATCTTTCTCGTGATATTACTAATTACGATAGTTGTCTATCGAAAGTGGTGACACTGTGAAAGGAAGATGGTTGGACAGGTGTAGCGGAGAAAGAGGAAAACTCTAACTCGTATATTACCTTTCTAATTCTAAGATACGAACGAAAGATAATAACTGTACTGGAGAGAATAGTCTCTCTAATGGGGTTATTATTAACGCGTTTTTTTTTCCTACCGGGAAGCGCTTCCATCGATATAGATCCGATATTACCAGCGGCACTGCAAAAGGAGGAAAAAAAAGAAAAAAAATGTAAAGGAGAGAGAGAGAGAGAGAGAGAGAGAGAGAGAGAGAGAGAGAGAGAGAGAGAGAGAGAGAGAGAAGACAATGAAAAAGTTCGATGAATATATCCATAACATAAAGGGTGTCATTCGTTTAATACAAACACGATTTCTTTTAGTACTATTAAAGATAATACGCCGGGGAGTTCTCTTTGATTGAACGAGTAAAAATTCAGAACAATCGGACAACGGCGTATTATTTAAAATCCTCTTATTTCTCCCGGCGGTCTAGGTAGTATCGATTTTCCCAGAGAGCTAACAGGCGAAATGAGGAAGCGATGCTGAGTTCTTGAAATTACGAATATGCCTGCCTTTTCGAGCAATTAACCGATCGATATCGTTAACGCACGACGGTGCTATAATAATGCGCTTTACGTTACGGCTCGCAGTACTCCGAGGTTAACAACCCACGGTGACCCGAATGAACAACATCGCTGACTAAACGCGACGCATCGCTATGCGCTTAAGCGAAACGTTGGAATAATAGGTACTCAAGTGGAATATTTGAGTGGTAATTAAACACGCATCGGATGCAGATTCGTGGGAAATATTTTAATCCGGATTTGAAAGATTATAGATGAAAAACTTTAAAGAGGGAGAGAAAGAGAGAAGAGAGAGAACAATAAGCAGATAGAATAAATATACGATCAATTAATAAACAATTAATCTGTTGTTGTCAAAAGCGAAAGAAGAAAAAAGAGAGAAAGAAAACAGTAAATAAGTGTAAATGCAAGCGAACATTACCTCGGTATCGTTCCACCACATATGTAGCCGATAATTTCTCAGGACCGTTGGATCCTCGTTGATGTGATCGACGGCAAGTTTGACGGAAGGCATGACGCCACGGCCCACGTGACATTCCGGTACGTGACTACCGTATGGGAAAAAACCTGCTATATAGACGTCGCGTTTCTTAACACCACCGAGATTGATTGGCTTCTGCCCACTGCACGTCAAGATGGCGTCGAGCCACAGAATGGCGGCGAATAGGTGAACGCGTACCAGCATACGACGCCAACAGCGCTGTCGTCGCCGTCCTGCCGGTTTACTGATGATACCGGTCGCCATCTTGTAACAACACTCGCGAACACCTCGCTACTTCCGAGTCTGATTACTCTCACCTCAACTTTAACATCGAACACGCGTCGCGTCACTTTGATTATACGAGAGTGAACCAACACGGGGATCGTATTTTCGTATACACTTTTTTCGAGTATCACGTGGCATCCACGGTACGCCAAACGCGTGACAGGATCTTCTCCTCCGAGTTCGAACGACCGGACGCATTCAACCGCACATCCAACTTCGACCATCGAACGTATTCCTCGTCTCTTTTCCGATACGCCAACCGGAACTTCCACATTCCGTGTCTACATCAATTGCCAAACTACACAGACGTATCTTTAATTTCCCTGCTGGCGCACTTCCTGCCTTTCCTAAAGGAATTTTATTTCCTATCTTTTCTTTTCTTTCCTTTCCTTTTCCTTTCTTTTTTTCGTTTGTTCGTTCGTTCGTTCTTTCGTTCCTCAGCTTGCGATTTTCTTTATTCGTAAAACGCGCACATACTTTGTCGATCACTTTGCACGATACTACCACGATCGATCACTTTCTGTTCGACTCGAAATTTCGATATAACCAATACGACGAGTTCTGAAACCAATATCCAACGCGCTTAACATTCTTCTTCTTCTTCTTCTTCTTCTTCTTCTTTTCTTCTTTCTTTCTGTCCTTCTTTTCTTGGCCTTTAATTGTTGAAAATAATGTCGGAGCTGCTCAACGTTGCGTTGTTTTTATTCACCGACGCGGACAGACATTTCTATGAATAAATCTACGAGCATTTCCTTTTTTCTATGGGATACTAGTATCTAGCATAGTGAAATCCATTTCTCTCTCTCTCTATCTCTCTCCTTCTCATAAGAGTTACATAAGCATCGGTGGTACTTTGCCAGAAAAGTTTCACGAAACTTATTTCATAATGGTTACCGATATTGCTGACATCGCAGAAAAATGTTTTCGAAAATCTCTGTAACTTTCCAGTAATTTCTTTTAACGTTCCTTTACTTTTCCCTCTTCCTTCTTCTCTTCTTCCATTCATTTAGCCTTCTCTACTTCGAATGCTTCAATTTCTTTCATTTCCTTTTGGATACTTCATTATCACAATGATACCAAATCCACCTCTGACCTTTATCCTCTTGACTTTTCATCGAGTATCTGAAAAATTGATAAAAATTATCGATTGACAAAATTATCGACGATATTTTCATACAAACTAAACGTTTTTGTTATTAATAAAAATGATCGAAGTAGTAGTCGTCGTATTGTTTTCGAAACGTTTCACACGACAGTGAAACAATCGTATCGAAGTAAAAATAGATCAATTCAACGATGTATAAAAAGCGTATGCTAAACGACCAATTAATATTCGTATCGGTGATAGAGTTAACGATCGAATGGGAAGAAGGTTGAAAGTAAAATGAGTGATGCGAAAGAGGGATAAAAAAAAAACAAAGAAGAAAAAAAGAAAAGAAAAAAAAAAAAGAAACGAAAGGTCTATCAATTTTACGATCGTATACGACTCGACTTCTGCAATCGATGGATTATCATATATCGATAGTCGTAAGCGAAAGCACAGACAGAAATCTCGTTTACAACGAGGAAACAATAAAAACTTGTCCTTTGTGGGAACGTTGCCGATGTACATTGGATACAGGAAAGAGATCTAGAGTTTAATATCCTGGAAGAATTACTCAGGTAGTATGAGTGTTCTTATACTTATCACGGACACACACTCAACAGTCTATGAACTTTGAGGTGATCGTAATGTCAAGTATCCGGAAGCTCTAGACCTTGAGTACCCAATTACAATAGCAGCAGCAGAAGCAGCGTTCTCGATAACATTCTCTTACGACGTGAGGACCGTTCGATACCATACTTAAAGTCCTCTTCTTCTTCGAGTAAAAGAGAGAGAGAGAGAGAGAGAGAGAGATTACACTACTTCAAATATAGCATGTATTCTCTTTTATCTCTTATCAATTTGAAACAACAACATTGTTGTTATTTATATCATATAATTAAAGACGCATATGCATACTCTCTCTCTCTCTCTCTCTCTCTCTCTCTCTCTCTCTCTCTCTCTCTCTCTCTCTCTCTCTCTCTCTCTCTCTCTCCCTCTCTCTCGCTCTTTCTCTTTCTCTTTCTCTTTCTTTGTCTCTCTCTCTCTCTCTCTGTCTGTGTCTATTTCCTTTTCTTTCTTTTCATTTGAAATAATTATTTTATCGAGTATTTTATCGATACTTTCGATCGTCGAAGGTATTAATAGACGATCAGATTTTACAGTACGTAAAAACGAACCAATCGGAAATATTTTTCTTAAAATTTGAACGTGTAACTCTTTCTACTCGTGCGGATTGAAACACGATATAACAATTTATTAAACGATCGGTTTTTAGATACTTCGTCGTCACGCGACGTTATATATTTGTTCACGTAAACGCGCGTATCGTTAACAAGTCCGACAAAAAAAAAAAAAAAAGAAAAAACAGAAAAAATTGAAAAAGAAAAAAAAAAGAAAAAAGACATCATTCGGTGATACCGATTAAAAAAGAAAAAAAAAAAAAAAACGACGAAGACATAATGGAGAATTTTCATTATTGGACATCGTCGATATTTCGTGCAAATTATTACATCACATTTGGAACCTGTGGAGGAGGACCACGAATGTTATTGACAAATCAAAAAAAATAATGAAACTGCAAGTCTGAGCAAAAGACGTGTAACAAATTGAAATCAGAATCCGATGAGTCCCGCGATTGAAATTATTCAGTTACGAATTTATTTCGTTTAACGATTATTTTCTTTGCTCTTATTTTTTTTTTCTTTCTTTTTTATTTCTTGTGTGTGTGTGTGTGTGTGTGTGTGTGTACATATATATATCGTTGATAGGTTTAATACGATTCAAAGAAATAAATACTGTACTTATCTACAAAGAACATTTATATTGCATCTTATTATTAAGCTAATCGTTAAAATAATTATTAAATCATTATGATATTCTAATTCCTCCTGGTGGAATCAGACATTCTATATGGTTGGAAAAGGAAATTTACATTGTCAATGAGCACTCGAATCGATTGTACTACTATTGTCTTTTCCGATCGTTTTTAAAACCGTATCGAGTACATATCCTATATAAACATTTCCTTTATGTATGAATTCAATAGTGCTCCGATAAAACCTTACTGGGCGAGTTGAACGATCTTCATTACCATTTAACATAATACCGGCGGCCATCTTTCTCTATTTAGATTGAAACAAAAAATTGGAAGAAAAGAAAAAAGAAAAGAAATAAGAAAAGAAAAGAAAAGAAAAGAAATAAATAAATGAATGAATAGAAACGAGCGAGTTTGTTTTTTAATTTTTTAATGATTGAATTAACGTACGAACACACATACACACGTACATACACAAACGCGTACAAAGAACCTAGTCAGATTCCTAAAGGTTATCGAACTGAAATCGATACGAAACTCGAAACAAGTAAAATATACGTACAGATTTATACATAGGTAAAATTTCTGAAGTTTTATATACAAGTTGAAAAATTGATGCCCCGAAAATATATTGGAAAGAATTTTCGATATTCCGTCGAGTTACGCACACAGTTAAAGTAAGTGATGATAGTGATGGAGATGGAGATGGAGATGGAGATGGAGATGGAAATGGAGATGGTGATGGAGATGGTGATGGCGACAATGGTTATAGGAAACGTTTGCCATTGGTAAATAGTATTCAGAGTGAAAGAGAGTAAACGATGTTCTTATTCCAGTGACCCACTGTCTATACTTCAAACGGCTTTATGCTTTCATCCTATTTTGATCTATATATATATATATATATATATATATATATATATATATATATATCAAAATAGGATGAATATATATATATATATATATATCGAAAGAGGGAGAGAGAAAGAGAGAGAGACATTTAGCTATATCAAATTAAAAAAAAAAAAGAAATTCACCCCATATAAGTATACGATACTATAATATATGTAAGATATAGATCAAAACGGGTCGATAGGCCATCATGAAACGATACTGTGGTAGTATCGAATGAGACACAGAAAGAAACAGATAGAGAGAAAGAGACGGAAATTTCCCATGCCACTTCGACGATCTTATCAAAAATATAATTGAAAGAAGACACGAAGAACGATCATAATCAGATAATAAATAGTACCGGACAAAAAAAAAAATAATGATAATAACAATAATACAAACGAAGAAAATAGAAAAATAGAAAAAAAAGGTATTAAAAAAAAAAAAAAAAAAATGGAAAAAGAAAAAATTCAAATGAAAAAAAATCTCACACTCTTTCCAACGTTAGTTTTTTTTTTATTATTACTTTTTTTTTAAGATTAACCCTTGATCGATTGTCGACTCTCTCTCTCTTTCTCTCTGTCTATATATATATATATATATATATATATATATATATATATATAACGATGGGCTCTCCTTAAACTGTTAAAGTAGTAAAAATGAGTTGACGAAAGATACGATCAGAGAGAATCAAAGTAATAATGTCTCATACAGTATTCATAGATGGCTGTGTGCCGTTCCAAGGTTAGGCCTTGGCACGGTAACATAATTCTTTGGCCTTACACTACTGTAGAGAAAGAGAACCCGTTTATATCGTTTCCAACACGCTATCTCACTCGTATATGTATACCGATAATAGGTATACAACGTATAGGGTGGTCCACGTTAAGGTGTTTGCAAATCGTTATCGAATATCACCCCTGTTGCGAGATCATTTTTTTCGTAACATTAAATTTCAAACATTTTTTTTTTAATTCTACAAAGAAACCTTATCGAGCTCGATTGAGAATTACTTGAAAATTCAAATGATTCGCTTGAAGCATTCCCATAAAAAAAAAAAAAAAGAAGAAAAAAAAAAAAGTTAGAGATCAATCCTTTTTCTCAGTCCATCTTTTCATTGCTACTTCTTCATCTCCTCTCTAAAATTGTTCTCCAAATTAGATCTGTTTGATGTAAAAATAAATGGACAAGGAAAGAATAAAAACGAAAGGAGAAGAAACGAAAAAAAAAAAAAAAAAAGAGAGAAACAAACAAAAAGGTTAACTTTGTATTGATCTCTGCGTAGAATCAATGAATAGAATTTGTACGAAACTACGAGTGGACTACCCTGTATGAGAGAAAAAAAGAAGACAGACAAACGAAGAGTGAGAGAGAGAGAGAGAGAGAGAGAGAAAGAGAGAAAGAGATATAAATAAGTATATAAATAGTATAAGTAGTAAGATAAGTAATAGTCCAGACAGTAGTACGAATCAACGTGTTGCCATATAACGAATCCGACAGAACTAAGGAGTAGAACAATGACGTTTCTTTTTTCAAAATGAATATAACGCACAGCCAATAACCAACCAAATAGAAATAGCTGGACACACGTAAATAGAGAGTCGATCGTGTGTTGGTAATATTCGTTGTTCGGCCCACTACCACCTTTACCCCCTTCACCCCTTCACTCTTCCACCCCTCACCACCATTTTCCAAGCGTACAGAAACCTAGATCGATGGAGACTTTGCTTATTTACGAGGAGCCAAGAAGGTCGACTTTTTTTATTTCGTTAGAAAGAAAAAGAAAGAGAGAAAGAAAGAAAGAAAGAAAGAAAGAAAGAGAGAAACGAAATACGTTTCGGAAATAATATATAAATCGTAGAAACGACAGAAAAGAGAATGTTAAAACGCGATAAACGTTTAGAAGATTTTCCATTCGAAAAATGTTGGCTCTTTAATAAAACCTCCTTCTCTTCCTCTCCCCTCTCCATCATCTCGTCTCGTTCTATCCTTTTCTCTCATTTTTTTTCTCTTCGTCCATTGTCGTACGTAACACCCCCATCGATCGGATTCTTTCCATCGAATTCTTCATTTTTTCAAAACTCGAGTTTAGAAAAATTTTAACGCATCGTGTTGCAACAATTCAAGTTAGTTGTAATAATCTTTAATAGTGCATTTAATTGTACGATCGTACAATAAAATTGTAGAATCTATCGTAGAATTGTATAGATTGTACGATATTGTAACAATTTTTATTACGTGTACATACTTACACGTAAGTGATGATCTTTTTCATTGTTAGAATTATTAGACGAATAAAAATGTTTATTTTTATATAATACATCCTCAAATATATATATATATATATACATATATATTTCTCTCTTTTCTTTTTCTTTTTTTTTTTTTTTTGATTGCTCATCGCGTTGATATTTTTTGTTGCGAATATATTTAGTCGTTTTTTTTTTCTTTCGTTAAAAAAAGAAAAAAAAAATAGAAGAAGAAAAGTCTATGGTGGGAGTCTGTCGTAATATGTACTTACATATATACATACATACATACATACATATGTGTGTAGTTACATACGTAAATATGTTATCCTTGAATTTATCGACGAACCATACAACTATAGGATTTTGCATTGTGGAAAGAAGAGAAGGAAGGTCGATTTTCCTTTGGCTCGCACCACCTGGCAAACAGCAGTTAGTCAAAGCGCGATGGTTACAGACCGATATGTGTAAGTACGTTATACGAGAAAATAAGAGAGACAGAGAAAAAAAAGAAAAAGAAAAAAAAAAGAAAGAAAAAACATTGTAAATGTACGAGTAGGTTGGATGTTGTAAGGGGTCGTGTTTTAATACGGTTAACCAACTCGCGTCTAATGGCTTTCCGTTTCGGTGAGTATGTAAACTTTGACTCTAACTTCAACGTTTCCCCACCCCTACCTCCATCCCTCAAATTAATTTTTTTTTTCCTTTTTTTTTTATCATTTTTGTAAATACGTACGACAGGAAGTTGCAGAGGACGAAGCTACGGATTAACATTTGCATAATTGAATTTACAACGAAAAGCAATATATCTTTTTCTCGTGTTCGTCCTCAACCATGGATCCATTTCTTTCGACGATCCTAATTTGTATATTTTTGGTATAAATGCGTTTGTCGATATTAAAAATTATCGAATTAAAAATTGTTTTCGGTTAGACTCGATAATGATAAATATCGTAAATGACCGTCTTCGATTTTTCTTATAGACGAATATACATACATAGTTAACGCAGTATAAATTGTAATATTTTTAATATTATAGTAAAGATTGGAAAAAAAAAAAAAGAAAGTGTCTGGAAAAAGAAGAAGAAAAAAAGAAATTATCTTTTTGTAATTGAAACAAAAAAATAAAGAGAAAGAAAAAAATTATTGTTATCATTATCGATCATTGTTGACGACATAGTATGCATTATTAATTAATATACAATAATTTTCGTAATATACAGTAACGCGTGAAGCGCATAATTTTTATCTGAATTCTTTATCTGAATGAGTTGAATAAAACTTTTCACGTCCTTTTCTTTTCTTCCCTTTCCTTTCTTTTCATAATTAAAAATATCTACAATAAATTCGAAAGCGAATGTACAATCGATTTTCAAAAATATTTCTTTAGATCTTTACCAATTAAATTCTAATTAAATTCCAAAAGACTCGACTCGATCCGATAATCTCCTATTCTCTTATCTAATTAGCCTTCCCTCTCTTTTCTTTTTTTTTTATTCTTCTTTAAACAACGTAAAAGAAAAAAAAAGAAAAAGAAAGAATCAAATAATGAGCTATCATACGAAATGAAAAAGCTATTACTATTCCTCACTGACTGAATAAATCGTTGTCGAGAGTGGTCCTACCAAGTGATGCAGAGGTTGTTTAAATAACGTTCACTTTCTTCGATAAAACGCATTAAAATTCATTAGGTCTAACTTTGGGGTCTGCTTGTAGAATTTTCGATCGACTTTCTAAATTATTTGATCTCGTTTCTGAAAGTCGATGGAGTGTGCTAGAAGCAGTACCAGTGATTACTTTACGCACGAGAGAGAAAGAGATAGATATAGAGATAGATAGAGAAAGATAGATAGAGAGAGAGAGAGGGGGGGAGAGAGAGAGAGAGAGAAAGATGGAGAGATATGGAGACGAAATGCGAGCTTTAATCTCTCAAATAGATTCCATTGCATGGTCAACGTCTGCGCTCTCGAGAGTTTCGTTATGAAACTCTATGCCTGTAGAACTGTGGCTAACTGATCATAGCTATCCTCCTAGAAAAGAGAGAGAGAGAGAGAGAGAGAGAGAGAGAGAGAGAGAGAGAGAAAATGAGAGAGAGAGAGAGAGAGAGAGAGAGGAACGTCGAAGAGTAGTATATATCCTATTGTGTCGTACAGAAGCGCATCAAAGTTTTGTCGAGAGCATGCAGACGTTAATACTAGGAAATAATATCATCAGTATACTCTGATAACTGTGTCTAGTTAGAAGGAAGAGCTGTTGAAATTTCGAAATTCCACCTATCATCGTCCGAGAGATTCTCTGTTAAGAGTAAAGTGTATATTTCGTGTATAGATACTATAACCTATTCTCTCTTATATTATTCGCGACTCGTTTCATTCGTATTTTGTAATAATTATTTGTAATAATGATATTCCGTAGAATATATTTATATATATATATATATATTTACCATATCATATTATTATATTAAGTTTATTACATTATATTAATTATATTATATAAATTATATCCGAAAAAAAATATGTATATAAACACATATATATTAATAAACTCGGCTAAAAGTGAAATGTAAAAGTTTATCGGAAGAGTATCGATTTAGAAAAAAAAAAAAGAAAAAAAAAAAGAAAGAAAAGAAAAGGAGAAAAAAGAAGAAAGAAGAAAGGGAGAGGTAAAGAAAGGAAAAAGAAAAAAAGAAATATGAACGAGTCAATAATAATCGTATCGGGTTAAGGCGTCGTCTCCCTCCTTCGCAATCTCCTTTGAGTGAAACGAAAAAGAGAAAGAAGATAAAAAAGAGAAAAAAAAAGGAAGAAAGAAATTAAAAAAAAGAAAGAAAGAAAGAAAGAAAGAAACGAAGGAATAAAAATTTAAATGGATGTTATCTCTTGAAAAGCTCAATGAACGTGAGATGATATACCCGAAAAACGAGTGGCATTTACGGGAGTCGAAAAAACGAGTAAAAGCTTTTATCTTTTCGATTTCCTGTATATTATATTAATGACAGTCGATGGAGAAGCTCGAGATAAAAAAAACAAAAAAAAGAAACAGATAGACAGACAGACAGACAGACAGACAGAGAAAACAAAAAGAAAAAAAAAAGAGAAAGAAGGAAAAACAATTTCGGATAATAACACAGGAGTTTTTCGAAGGGCGCATGCCGAAAATAAATAAAAACGAACTCTATCACCGAAAGCTTCTTCCCCTCCCTCTCCTCCACCCATCTTCTCTACTTCCACCCCGTTCAATTACTCGCTCCACCTGATTGCCGGTCCTGTCACTGGAAAAGAGCTTTGACTCGATCGTAAAATTCTCTCTCTCTCTCTCTCTCTCTCTCACACACACACACACACACACACACACACACACACACACATACACAGCAGACAGACAGAGATATATATACTTTTTCAGCACCTTCTTCCTTCTCTTTTTCGCATCGTTCTTTTCTACGTTTCACCTAGCTGCCACCTATCCTCTCAGAGCTCTTCTCACCTCTTCCTACCACCCTCTCCCTCCCACACCCCTATCACTACACCAACCTTCACGTTCCACTTTCTATCCAATATTTCGACGGTCCTAAAAGAGTTCTCTCTTTCTCTCTAACTCTCTCTCTCTCTCT
>NC_057690.1:4057238-4066457 GCF_014466175.1 Vespula pensylvanica | reverse complement strand
CTCTCTCTCTCTCTCTCTCTCGAAAACTTTACTTTCTTCCAACAACTCTCTTTCTTCGATCCTTTTCAAAAAGCCACTTGTGTCCTCTTGTGCGAAAATGTCACGCGAACTTAAATCGCTCATAAGGATAATATCCGATAAATCGTTATTTCGTTAAGGAGATTAGATAAAGAGGTAAAAAAGGAAGTAGAGAGTGAAAGAGAGAGTGGGAAGAGAGGAAGAGAAGATGGTTACAGTTATTATCTACACCCCATTTTCTTCCTATTAATCACGTACACCTAAAGGTGACTTTAATTCGAGATCGTTAAGAAAAAAAAAAAGAGAAAACCCCTGATTAACATTTCCCTCCCTTTATTCTCTCTCTCTCTCTCTCTCTCTCTCTCTCTCTCTCTCTCTCTCTCTCCCTCTCTCCTCCTTTAGAAAACCGTACTTTCTTTCGAAAACAAAAACTCTTTCTTCGTTGCTCTTGAAAAACATCGACTTTGTATTCTCTTGCAGGAAAAATATCACACGCAAATTAAATCGTTCGTAATAATATCTGATAAATCGTTATTTTGTTATGAAGATTATGTAGGGAGAAAAAAAGAGACGGAGATAGAGAGATAGAAAAAAAAAAAGAAAAATGAAGAAAAGAAAGAAGGTGATTACAATTATTATCTACACCCTTATCGCACTCCCCACTTCTACCCTATTTTCTTCCTATTAATCATGTACACCTAAAAGTGAGTTTAATGTGAGATAGCAAAAAAGCTTACAACCCTTCTCTCTCTCTCTCTCTCTCTCTCTCTTTCTCTCTTCTCTCCTTCTTACTCCTTATCCCTTTTTTCTACCCCTCCTTTTTTTGTTTCTCCCTGTCCTTCTTGTTCGGAGTATCGTCATCACTATTACTACTACGATATAACAGAACAAACAGTATCCTAACTTTCTTCCTCTTCCATTTTTTTTTTTTCCATCAGGATGGCTGAAGAAAGTAAAAATGGCGATCCAATAGCAATTTTCAATCTTGAAAAGTTTTAATGTCGTCGTTGTTCCTCCATCTTTACGCGTTAATTTCGTTAGCTAATTTCGTTCTTCCTTGACTAAGGTAATCATTTTTCTCATTACGAAAGACATCGAAACACTACTACTACTATTACTATTCTACTACTACCACTACTACTACCACCACCACCACCACCATTATCCTATTTGCTTCGTCTAAGCTTCGTCACGCTTCTTCATTACTCTACTTGAAACTTTCAGTTTCAACTTTTCGTTTCTTTCATTCTTCTTTTACAATCCTTACCGCTGGGCACGTCTTTCGAACCTTTTTTTTTTTTTTTTTTTCATTTCTATTATACGAAAGAGAAAGATTCTCCAGTAGCGCACGCGCGCACTCTCCCACCCTATCCTTTTTTTTGTAACCCTTCTTATTTGTACCCTTCGTAAAGGATATTTTCTTTCTTTTCTTTTTTTTTCTTTTTTTTTCGTTGACATTTTCATCACCCCGAGATATTTCATCTAATTCGAGTGATCTAATTAAAATCGATAGATAGTACGGAGCGAAACGTCTTATTTAATATCCATTTGATCCGATATCCTTCCTTTCATAATTTGAACTCTATTGTTATAGGGAGGGATGAAGAGGAAGTATAAGAAAGGGGGAATCGATGTGCAAGTTAAACGAGGGAATCAAATGAGATTTCTCTAAGTTCTTCTTAAACCATGACAATTATTTTCAATTGATCGTATTAGATCCGACACGTTTATCTTCGTTCGTAGAATTATATTATAATGATATCATAATGTAATTCTTGTGACATTAATTAGTCGATTAAAGATATGTGATCGACTGACGTATATCTGATAAATTTTATTATTCGATTGTATGTATATTATAGGTATACGTATTACAATCTACGAAATATGTGAAACAAAATTCCATGTAAATGAAATTATTTATTATCACTTTCATTTCTATAATTTAATAGCCGCCAATCATATTTTATTACAATTACATTAAATACTACATAATCCATGTTTCAATTTGTATTTATAAAAAGAAAAAGAAAAAAAGGTGGAAAAGAAAGAGAAAAAAGAATGTCAGTCGGTATCGTTTTAGATATTAATGAATTCGCGTAAACGTAAGATGAGAGCGAATGAGTTAAAAATTCTACGATGCAGCGAATGTTGAGAGATCGTGAAATGGAAGACAACAACGTTTCTCATCGGATGTCGAGGATTAAAAAGAGTACTACGATGAGAAACGAAGAATGGAAACGAATTTCTCCACTTTTTCCTTTTTTCTTTTTTTTTCTCTCTCTCTCTCGCGCATACATGCACTCTTTCAATTTTAAATCAAGACTGGAAGAGAGAGAAAAAGAGACAGAGAGAGAAGCAACAATCAAACTAACGATGTCTTCTTCGTATCACGAGACATTCTTCTTGTGCCCTTTAAAAATCCCTTAAAAGGTATCTAAAAAAGAAAAGAAAATAAAAAAATAAAAAAATAAAAAATCGTCGGATAAGTATCGATCAAATTTCATGTCTCGAAACAATTTCTTTATACTTCCGTTAGAACTATTAAATAAAAACGAAATAAATGTTTGTGTTCTTAGTAAAGTACTTGTTATTAATTATGGATTATTAAAAAATAGATTGATTTTATATTTATCGTTCGATCAGTGAAGATAAAATCGTTCGATGAACTTCGATCGTCTTGATATCCAAATTCGTAAATAAATTTTTTAAAGATTATCATCCACATTTATGATTGAAGTTATAATCGATTTCGTTCACTTCCAACTCCAAACTTTTAAATAAATTCGTAAAGAATGATCTAAGCTTTTTATTCGAATTAAATTAATTCGTGAATTAATATATGTAATTAATTTCAAATTAATTCGTTCGCGAAAAAGTTGATTTCGATTGAAATTAGAACACGTTGCTCTAATCATAATAGTTATACGTGAATTATATGAAAATGGAGGTTCTCTCTCTCTCTCTCTCTCTCTCTCTCTCTCTCTCTCTCTTTCTCAGATTAATTCCATACAGAAAGAGAGAGAGAGAGAGAGAGAGAGAGAGAAATACATATAGTTTGAATTTCAAAAATAATGCAAAAAAGATTGATTAGCATATGTTCATAAAGTCAAAGTCCAATCCGAGACATTTTCCAGATCCGATCCATTCGTTGGAGACATTTGCTTATATCTTATTGGTTCTGTTAAAATTGATCGTACATGTATTACATATATTTACATATAAATGGAGAGGTCGTAGACTTTGGTACGTATATGTATGCACGTGCATGTGTGTGTATTGTCTGTTTCTCTCTCTCCCTCTCTCTTTATCTATCAAAGTAGGAAGTCGAAGAAGAAAATTGTGCATTGACTACAATTCGATAATTTCGAATCGATATTTACATTAGTGTATGTTTTATATACATACGTGAGCTTGTGTATGTTAAAGAGAAAACGATTCGTTCTCGAAGATTTCTTTTGGAGAAATGCTAATGACAAAGAGAGAGATTTAGAAATGAGGTTGAGGTAATAGATATGGTACGAATCGAAGAAAAAGTAGTTGGAATAGTTTTTTTCTTTTTTTCTTTCCAACGTTCACAAAAGGGGTGCTGAAAAATTTGAATATTTTTTCTTTCTTTCTTTTCCTTTTCTTTTTCCTTTTTCTTCTTTCTTTAAACGAGATATATTATCTACGACTATATCGATCGTGTTTGACTATCGAATCGATTTTTAGTCTCTTTCGTATCACAGAACCAGTATTATCGAAAAGCAGAGTGAATTTGGAAAGATTTTTTAAGAAAAAAAAAAAAAAAAAAAAAAAAAAGAAAAAAAAATTATTACTTTCATAATATCCACGTGTAAGAGTAATAAATATTAATAAAAATTAATTGAAAATAATACATTATGTTTTCATTAAAGGATTCATTTAGATATTTATTAATTGTTAAATTATGTTAACACGTAGGATCAACACGTAATGTGATACTCATTAAATATTTACTTAATTATGTAATATCCATAATAATTTATTTTTATTATTTTTTAACAATTAACATACTACTAGAATTTATTTCGAAATAAACAAGGAATATCATACAGATTTAGTATATTCTGGAAACTGCTAATTAAAATAGGAGGACCGAGAAATTATGGTAGTTACATAGAAACAAGTTACCTATATATATATAGATATATATATATATATATATACACACACACATATATGTGTATGTGTATACATGTGTGTATGTACGTATATAATGGTTTTCGACTTGTGAGTAATTATATTCTAATTATTACGCGGGAATAGAGGTTAATGCCACAAGGGGAATGATGATAATACGGAAACATTAGAAATTAATGGTTCTACGTGGACGTAACGTATTAACGTTGAAATACGATTACCATACATACATACATACATATATACATGTACTCGTAAATACGTATATGTATATATATATATATATATTTGTCACTATATATACGTATATATATATATGTATGTACGTACAATATATATGTATATTAGATATTTTGTAACATCTATAGAAACACATATGTACGTTAGAAGTTAGTAGTATCGTAGAACCCAACAAGGATTAACCGATCGACCGAACAACCAAGAGAAATTGTCTTACCATCAACTATCTACGGATTAGATAAATACATCTAATCGTTGACCGTGCATGTCCTATCTAACGTTAATGAAATCCCAATTTACATTTCTTTACGAAAGAGTTTAATCCATTTCGCTATGAACCTCGAATAAAATTAATATTTAATAATCGATTATACGGAGATAGAATTTTTCATGGTGGGAGATATAAAAGGAGAAGAAAAAGAAAAAAGAAAAAAGAAATCTTTCGTACTTATTTTCATTTTAAACGAGAATATAATAATGTACTAAACTAATGAATAATGTATAACTCAGTTATTAATCATGAATATTATAATTATAAATGTAATTATTTATACGGTATGTTTATATAACGAGTATCAAGTAATATATTTCTCTTACGGGGATATGAAAAAGAAAAATAAAAAAGAGAGAGAGAGAGAGAGAGAGAGAGAAAGGAAAAAAGAAAATTGACGTTTTAATCCGTCGAACGAGGAAAAGAAAGAAAAGAAAAAAAGAAAAAAAAAATTATATCAGGTTCTCTATTGTTTTTTTTTTTATTCCTTTCTTTTTTCCTTGTCCATTAAATAATTGAAATAAAATAAATCGAACGCCCATTATGATATTTATTCGACAACGAATGATGATCATTCATCGATTAGAACGAATCGAAATTAAAAGAATGCCCTTGTTAACGATAGTGAATGTGAAAAAAAAAAAAAAAAGAGAGAGAGAACAAAATTAAAAATAAAAAGAAAAATGCAGTGCTGGGAGAAATGAAAAGAGAAAAAAAAACACACAAAAACAAAAAAGATTTTAAACTAAAAGATCTTAAATTTTTAATTATTATCGTCCGAGTGGGCTGATCGGAGAGTCAAGAATAAAAATAAAAAAAAAAAAGAAAAGAAAAGAAAAGAAAAGATCTATGATATAAATTAAATCTTTGAGCAAATCTTATTAAATGAAAAAAAAAAAAAAAAAAAAAAAAAAGAAAAACAAAAGTTTTTATGAAAAATTTTTCTTATTATCTCTCTCTCTCTCTCTTTCTTCTCATTCCTCCCCTACTTCTTCCCCTCACTCTTCCACCTCCTCTACCCTTCTCTCTCTCTCTCTCTCCCCACCACTACCCACTCTTTATCCTTCTCTCTCTCTCTCTCTCTCTCTCTCTCTCTCTCTCTCTCTCTCACACGTTTTGCTTTTCTCATCTAATCAAGAACAAACACAGACGAATGATCTTGGTTGGGACATGCTCGAAGTTCTTACACAATTGGTATCGTTCTTTCAGAAGGACATGAACGTGACTAACGTTCTAATACATATATCATATATTTCTGCATACATGCAGGTACGCGCGCGCGCGCATATACATGTCGAATGGTTCTTCGTGCGATTGTTTACGCTCGAGCACTATGTATTGATTCTACAGTTTGATGCTTCGTTTACATTTTGCTATCTTCTCTTTCTTGCTCTCTCTCTCTCTTTCTCTCTCTCTCTCTCTCTTTCTCTCTCTCTCTCTCTCTCTCATATTTTACAAATACGATCGTACATGTCACATTTTTTTGATAATAATATATTATTATTTTATTTCACGTTAAATTTGCATTCAATTTCTTTCTGTTACATTTTTAATTGTTTATACAACGTTATTCAACTTCGAAGTCTCTCATTCATATATAATGTATGTGTGCGCATGTATATTTCTTTATATTGTAGATTTTATTTCATATTTTACAGGTAAACGGAGAACTTTTTTAAATTCATTTATGTGTGTATGTATGTGTGTGTATATATGTATATATATATATATATATGTTTTTATTGTTTCTAACAAAAGCGATATTCGATTAACCCGTTAATTGATGATCAATTTATATATTTTATATCCCGTTACTTTTTTTTTTTTTTATAAACCAAAAACGATTGGATCATATAAAATAACCTGTTACTCTTTTATTTATTTTTTTTTTTTTTTTTTTTTTTATATTTTTTTTTCCTCCCATAGATGAAAAACAATTGGATTCGTGGAGAATTATTTAATATGTCATATATACAAGCCCTTCTTATAATTTTATTGATAATGTTGAATGAAGAAGAAAAAAACTGGGGTACTTGAAATAAATAACTAGGCAATTTTCTACAATTTTTCCTGCTACTTACGAAAAGTTTTTTTAAAGCTTAGAGAAAGTTTTGTCAGATATTAATAATACAAACATGTTCAGACTCTACTCCGCGAACTTTTTAACAATATTATCGACTTCTCGTAATATTTCACCGATCGGTGCGACTCAATAATGGCAATGGCGAAGCAATAAAAATGATAAGCGAGAATGCTCGGTATATTTGTCGTGTCAACGACAAAGGTCGATGCCTTCTAATTTTCTATTAATATGTTTTCTTCTGAACTCTAACGGGGTGTGTTAGTCGCGTTTCATCCCGCAAATGTAACGAGTATGGCGTAATTAAGCGATATATGCTCGTAAATAAAGTCATTTGTACGTATATCGTTTCAAGAGAAAAGAATAATTGTTAAAGAGATGTGTACGGAGATAAGAAATAAAATTCAAAGCAAAAGAAAAAAAAAAAGAAAAAAATAATAATTAGTACTAGTACTATAATAACAATTATTATTAATAAAAATTATTATAATAATAACAATTAATAATAGAAAAGTCGAATAGAAAAACAAATGTCTCTATTTTATTTATATATATATATATATATATATATATATATATAACATTCTTAACGTCAACATGAAAATTAATCCTTCAAACATTCTCCAATTAGTTACTTAAAAATATATTTTGACAAAATTCGTGTAACAAATTTGCACCGAGATGAGTAATAAAAATTAATCGAAAAACTCCTTCGCGCATATCTTTACCTTTCTCTTTTTTTTTTTTTTTTTTTATTTCATATCTTTCATTTTTATTTTCTATTTATAAGAAAGATAAACAAATTTTTAGCGATCGTTTTTAACACGATCGATCCATTAACAGAAACAGAAACAGAAACAAAAAAATATCCTCATCGTTGCATATAATTTCCTTCCTTCAATCCCTAGAAAATCCAAAATCCTATTATCCCTCGTCATTTCCGAGAAAACCGGATATGTTCTTTGAAAAAGAAATTGTCTTCATACATGTCGTCGTTCTCTGCTCTCTACTCTCTCTATCTCTCTCTCTCTCTCTCCCTTTTCTCCTCCCCCATCCACCCACACAGCAACCAACCAACTATCCAACCAACCATCCAACCAACCCCTATACCTTCCATATTCTCCGGTCCATCGTCGCAAAACAAAACTGTGTGGGATTTCGTGCGGTGGATTCAATTTTACGCCGTTGGTTACGTGTTCAAGAGAGCACAAGAAACATCGAATGCAAGTAAGTAAATACAACAATGTCGTCGTCCGCGATAAAACGAGGACAAAGCTTTAAATTCGAGAAAAAGAAGAAAATAAAGATAAAGATAGAAATAAAAATAAGAATTAAACAAATTAAATCAGTTTATACATATTGTGTCATTATAGATGTCTAATTAGAACACGAATAATCTTTTTTCTCAGGAAGATCTCGTAATTGTGAAGTTTTTTCTTTTTACGAAATTAAACTTTTTACTCTTTCGTGGATTAATTATTAAGAAAAAAAAAAGATTAAAAATTGAGTTTTGGGAAGGGAGGGAAGGTTTACGCGATTCCATCTGTTCGTTTCGTTTCACATTCTTTTTCTTTTTCTTTTCTCTCTGTTTTTTTTTTTTTTTTTTTTTTTTTTTTTTTTTTTTTTTTTTTATTTGTTCTTTCTCTTAACACATTTTCACTGAAGATTTCTCAAAGTGGTAAGTACAATCACTAAAGAGAAAAATTTACGGAATCAATCATGATTCTTGAGAATAAAGGGGGAGAGAGGGTGAAGGAGTGTGTGTAGGAAAAACATGAGAAAGAGGAAAAGAAAAGAAAAGGAAAAAAGAAAAAAGAAAAGGAAAAAATATGGTGAAGTAACGCAAAAGAAACGTGAAATTTAATGGATCGAAATAATAGAAATGTACGAGAAAGAGAGAGAGAGAGAGAGAGAGAGAGAGAGAGAGAGAGAGAGAGAGAGAGAGAGAGAATTTTAAGCCGCAGAGTTATAGCACACGTACGTATACCATAGCAATTTCTTTGATGGATTATCAAGAACGAAAGTAGAAAGAACTAAGTACACAAAAAATCAAGAATCGAAGGAAAAGCGATCGTAGTGCGTTTATAAAGATGCGAGTAAAAAAAATTTTTCTTGAAATGATGTTGATAAAAAAAAAAAAAAAAAAAAAAAAAGAAAGAAAAGAAAAGAAAGAAAGAAAAGGGAAAAGTGAGAACACCTGTCATTATAACACTTTTCATTATCTCGTTTATAACAATAACGACGACAACAAAGATAATGAAAATAAAAACAACAACAGCAACAGCAACAGCAGCTCAAACAATATCGTAGCTTGTCAATTTTTCTGCGATACAAGTGTCGTTATCGAAAGACGAAACGTCGATAAGAAGGTTGAAAGGTTTGTTCGTAAAAAGTAAAGGGTGGTTGGGAAAATAGATAAGAAAGAGATAGACAGAGAGAGAGAGAG
>NC_057690.1:4056858-4057228 GCF_014466175.1 Vespula pensylvanica | reverse complement strand
AGAGAGAGAGAGAGTTGGTCGAATCTCCTTCGAGATCCAGAGATCGCGATTAAGATAATGTCTATCAAGCAGTATTCAGGCACAGGAAGTTGCTACAAGGGTAGAGAGAGAGAGACAGACAGACAGACAGAGAGAGAAAGAGAAAGAAAGAGAGAGAGAGAGAAAGTGAGAAAGAAAAAGACAGAGATTGGAAGAAGTTTGGAGCTTTTTGTAGTAGTCTCCCTAAATCGAGACATATAGCTTGTTGTTCTCGATTAAGATGGCCGATAAGGACGAACTCTTAATACCACGTCTAAATTGGGAAGATAGGAAAAACAATAAAAAAAAAAAAAAAAAGAAAGAAAGAAAGAAAGAAAGAAAGAAAGAAAGA
>NC_057690.1:4046411-4056758 GCF_014466175.1 Vespula pensylvanica | reverse complement strand
AAGAAAGAAAGAAAGAAAGAAAGAAAGAAAGAATGATGGAGAAAAGAATACGACACAGGACGAAATTTTACAAATATTATTCTACTTCGTACATATACATGCATATGTTCGTATATGTACAAAAAAAAAAGAAACTAACGTTAAAAAAAAAATAGAGAGAAGAAAAATCTGAAACGTGAGATAAAAAGAAATAGGGGGAAAAAAAAGAAGGAAAGAAAGAAAAAAAAGAAAGAAAAAAAGGAACAAAAAGAGGGAGAAAAAAAGCTTGAATTATAGCTCGTGCTACCTCCCCTCTTCCAACCCCTCCAACCCAACCCATTGTCGTCGTCGTCGTCGTCGTCGTCGTCGTTAAAAATGTAAATTTCATACCGCCAACATTTGACTTTGCGCCCCTTGTTTTACATAGCCCGTTTCGACGTAAACTAGTAGTAAACTCGCGTATAAACGAGCCGAAGCGAATTTTATGTCTACCGCACGCGGTTTCTCACGAAGATGCGGCAAGAAAAACGACTCCTTGTTACGATCGCATCAAAGCAGATCGAGCGTGTGTCCTCGAAAAGGTATAACGAAATGTCCAAATGGGACACGTGATCTAACGAGGACACGACGAAGGGAGAAAAGGAGAAACGGTGGAAGAATTCGGATTGGTAGCTTTACCTTCTTTATCTCTATTTTTATCTCTCTCTCTCTCTCTCTCTCTCTTTCTCTCTCTGTTTTCCTCTTTTTCTGTTTCTGTTTCTCTTTTTATTTCTGACCGTCTTTCTCTCCTTTTTTCTCGTTTTGTTTTTGTCGCTAAAGAAACGAAGATACAGAGGATGATTCATGGAAAATATTACGAAATCAATATTTCCTTTATTTTATTTATTTATTTATTTATTTATTTATTTTTTTTATATTAATTTTTTTATCGAATCAGAATTATTTCGATGACGTGTAGATCATTAAGAAGAAATATATAGTAGCGTAAAAGATTTGAGAGAATTTTCGTACGAGTTGATCCCTCTTTTCTTTTATTCTTATTTACTTATTTATTTATTTATTTATTTATTTATTTATTTATTTTCTAATCTTCTTTCAATCGAGTAAAATCATTTTCATTTTCCTTTTTCTTTCTTCTTTTTTTTTTTTTTTTTTTTTCTTTACTTCGTTTACTTTATACCTTGTATTCGAGGAAATACGTTTCTTTCAAATCTCAGATAACGTTTATTATCATTTAAAATGTAATATATTATTTGAGGAGTAGTTAATAGTATTTGTATTTGTATTTGTTCAATGAATGGCACGGTTCGATCGATCGCTTTTATTTCCTACTACTCTTTTTATTTCGAAAGAGTGAAAAGACAAATTTAAGGTAAACGAGAAACAATGGTCCTTCAGTTGAAACAGTTTAACTCATAAATTCGTCGAATGGACGACGATCATCCTCTTATCCTTTTAAAACCTTCTGGCTTCTTTCTCTTGTTCTTAAAAAGAGATCCTACAGAAGTAGAAAAGGGAGGTCTCTTAAATTGAAATCGTACTTCGATCGAAAATTCTGAACTACCTCCCTGAACTACCACCTCCTCTATTCACCCTACATCCCTCCCAACTCAACCTCTTTTCGTATCGCAGGAAAAGCCGCTCGTATCGGAGATAAGAATAGAGAAAACTCGAAAGGAACTCGAAAAGAGAGAAAAAGAGAAAAATAGAGAATTGAATAGACGAACCAAACGTACAAACGAGTTATACGTTTATTCTTTTCGATTGGAAAATAAAATATTATACATTATTTTTCGAAATAGTAATTTCGAAATAAAATGCTAGCGAAGATTTTTGCACTCTTGATTCAACGTTTTTTCTTTACTTTTTTTTTCTTTTTTTTTTTTTTTTTTGATTACTGACAATTTTTTGTAATATAAGATTTAATAAATAAGACGTTTACGATAAACGTAGATCATGTTATTCTTTTTTTCTTACGTGCGAAGCGTTCGATTTAGTTCATAAAAATTTTGATCGTCTTATAAAAGAAGGCAAGCAATTTTCAAATGAATTTGTTTTCGTACGATTGTAAAGAACAATTACAAAATTCAAAATAACATACATATGTATCTATTTTTTCCTTATGCATTACATCTGCGTATTAAAACAGTCTAAATTATTTAATGCCCGAAAAAAAAAGAAAGAAAGAAAGAAAGAAAGAAAGAAAGAAAGAGAAAGAACGTGAAAGAAAGAAAAATGTAAAGAAATAAAAAAAAAAAAATAGAAGAGAAAAAAAAGAAACGATGAGAATGGAGAAATAGAAAGAATGCATCTTCCTTAAGAGTGATATTACGAATTTATATTTTAATTTCATCTTAGTTAAAAGGGTACCTGAGACGAACGAAAGATGGGGGAGAACGATGGGGAGACGGAAGTGATGGTGGTGGTGGTGGTGGTGGTGGTGGTGGTGGTAGGTATAGAAGTAGTAAAAGGTAGGATGGTAAGAGAGAAAAAGAAATAAGGAGAACGAAGGAAGTGGAAATTTAATATCGTCCAATCATCCGATTTTACAACAGCAATGGCGTCGTCACTGACAAATTTGTACGGATTGCAAAGATAAATGTTGAATGTTCTACTACTATGCACAGACTAGGGTTTAATGTCGACTACAGCAACCCTCTTAACTGTATTACACTACTGTGTACGTAAATACGAACGTACGTAGGAATGTACGTATTTAAGTGTAAATATATATATATGCAGGTAGATACATACATAGGTAGGTAGGTAGGTAGGTAGGTAGGTAGGTAGGTAGGTAGATAGAGATAGGTAGGTCAGCATAGGTATCTACCTACATATGTATATATAAATTGTGGCTAAAGGGAAATGAGGATACATCTTGTACACTCGCGAACCTTTAAGTCGAAATTACTTTACGTTTTGCTTGGAAGAAGCCAAGAACATATACTATGTATGTATTCTATGTATGTACTATGTATGTTCATCCGTTATATAGAGATCACTTTAATCATATTGAAGTTAATCAAATATATTTGAAAGAGAAATAGATAGATAGATATATAGATATATAAATGTTCATGATGAAGTTTATTAAAAATATAATTTACACATGAATATTATTTATATTTCAGATATCAATTAAAATATTTATAAATGTATTTATTGAAATTTAATTGAAAGTAAATATTTATTATTAAATAATGATATTTATTTAAATGATATTAAAAAAATAAAATCATACAAACTTCATCTTTTTTTCTCTGTTCTTTCTATTCCTTTTACTTTTATTCTTCTTTTCTTTTTTTTTCTTTTTGTATCAAAATTACATATCATACCTGTTTACGGGAGAGAGAAAGTTTCTTTTTTTACGTCATTTTCTTCTTTTATATATATATATATATATATATATATATCGTATATATTATATATAGTATACACAACTATATACATACATACATATACGTATACACAAAATAATATTATCAGAAAGAAACGTAAGGACGATTGAAAAATTTTTCTTTGAAAGGATAAAAGAAGAAAAAGAAGTGAAGAAAGGGAAAGGGAAAGGGGAATGTTCGCGTGTAGGTGAAACGATCTTCCAACGGTTTAAAAGATAAAGGGGTGGCTACTATGGTCGTGAGCAACCCCGAACAACTCGGGCGTGAACAAGTAGTGAAAGTAAAAAGAGAGTGGTATAAAAGCTTCGCGATTGGCACGCGTACGAGACAGGCAAAGAGGTGAAAGGGAGAAGGGATTAGACCAATGACCTTTTCTTGACCTAATCGACTAAGACTTTTTCAATTTTTTACACACATAATACCTATATACGTACGTATCCTACAAGATTTAATTAATTAAGTAATTGATTATGATCGATCAGCTGACATTTTTTTCCTCTTAATCAATTTTCAATTAATTTATATTAATCATTCTTCCTGACGTTATTTTGAAATGTTTTCTTTGAAGATTAATAGATACAATTCTTCTTATCTTCAAAAAGCTATTACAAATTAAAAAAAAAATATATATATATATATATAAAATTGTTACTTCAATCTCGCTAACGCGACTTTAAAGCTATACGCTCGTATCTCCATTTTTTTTTCAGAGCTTCGATTGATACGAATAAAAAATAATCGATATCATTCGTTCAACGACGTATAAAAGAAAAAAAAAATATTAGAGAAGATAAAAAAAAAAACATTAAACACATCGATATTGATAATAAATATTAATCAATCTCTATCGTTTGATGGAGAAAAAAAAATAATACGATGAATTCAAAAAAAAAAAAAAAATATCGTACATTTACTATAAAAACCAAATCCTATGGGAGTGTTTAATAGAAAAATATTTCATCTAGAGATCTTGAAATTTCTGTCGGAAACATTTAATAGACATAAACGATTAGATCGAATGACATAAACGATTAGCCGCTTGTTTCAAATCCCAATAATAGAGAAATATTACTTATCGAAAACTATTCTTACAATGACAAATATTTCTCAAATCAATAGTCGATATAAACTAAGTAAACTTAAATATGTACATATTATAACTACATACACACAATATATATATATATATATATATATATATATATATATTAAAACTACGATTATGTAAAATAACGTTACATATCAATGATATAACACAAAACACATAAAAAATCCTTTTGCATTTTGTTCGTTTAAAATCACGAAAAAAAAAAAAACCTTTTTCTCTCTTATACGTATAAATATATACATAAATAGATAGATAGATATACAGACAGACAGATAGATAAATAGATAGATGGATAGAAACATATGTACTTACTCACGTATACATATGTATTCGTATACGTAATATACAATGGGGAATCGCGATCGAAAAGGAATATCGTTCGCGTTTAACTTTTCCGTTTGTTCCGCAGTAAAGGAAAGGACGCGTATATATTCTCGGGTAGTTCTCGCACGTCGCCCAAAGAGACAGTAGCCAGCCAGTCAGCGACCAAAGAAGAGAAAGAGAAAGATAAGAGAAAGGAAATTCGAACGAATCGAAAGAAGAGTCGTCCTCCTATATTTCTTTCTTTCTCTCTTTCTTTCTTTTTATTATCGCAGAAAAACGATTCGTCGACAAATCGAAACGAACGAAACGAAGTGAGAAAAAGATAAAGATAGAGTAAAAAAGAGAGAGAGAGAGAGAGAGAAGGATAGAGCAAACGAGAGAAGAAAAAGAAAGGGAGATTGACAAAAAAAAAGATAGAGAATGAAAATGAGAAAGAGAAAGAGAAAGAGAAAGAGAGAGAGAGAGAGAGAGAGAGAGAGAGAATGTAAGAGAAAGAACGAAGTGAGGATATATCTTTCTATCTGTCTGTCTCTGTCTCTCTCTTTTTCTTTTTCTTTCTCTTTCTCTTTCTTTTACTCTTACTAGCTCGTTCATAAACCGTCAGAAAGTGGTGACAGTATCGATAATCTCGAACGTCTTGGAGACGATTGCGATCTGGCCGCTCTGTCACATCGTTCCGACGTCAAATGACGAAGCATTCTTTATATACCTCCCGTCAGAAATCTTTCCCAAGCCCTTCGAGGGTACCAAACCATTTTCTCTCTGTCTGTCTCTTACTTTCGCGATCTCTTTCTATCTGTCTCTCTCTTTCTCAATATTTTCTATATTTTCTGTGTAATATGTTACTTTCTTTCTTGTTTTCTTCGTTTTCTTTTCTTTTTTTCATATTTTCTTCTTTAGAGATCAAGATCTTTTTTTTTTTTTTTTTTTTTTTTTTTTTTTTTATATATATAAATACAAAAATTTTTATATTGCTTATATACATATATACATACTTTTATATATATATATATATATTTATATTTGTATATAAAATGTAATATATAAAATAAAATATAAAGTATACATTTATGTATATAAAAAAAGAAAAACAAAGAAAGATTTTGATCTCTAAAGAAGAAGATATGGAAAAAACGAAGAAAACAAGTATATACACACACACACACACACACACATGTATGTATGTATGTATATATGTATGTATGTATGTATGTATGTATTTTGTATAACACCAATGTCAGCATCAATATTACAATGGATATAAATAAGTACTAATTATTTATCCATCTCTTTTTATTATTTCTTTTTACTTATTATTATTATTATTATTATTATTTTGTTTTCTTTGTTCATATTCTTTCTCATCTTACAAAAAATAAATGAATAAAAATAATAATAAAAAGATGAAGTGGAAGAAAATCTTTAAGAAAAAAGTCTTCAATATTCTTTTCTGACATAAGTGAAGAATAATAAAAGAAAAGAGAGAGAGAGAGAGAGAGAGAGAGAGAGAGAGAGAGAGAGAGAGAGAGAGAAAACAAAATGCAAAAGTATAAAATTAAATCAACTAGGTACGTCTACTTTCTGTCCTGATAAATCCACGTCCGCCGCCATTCTCTCGATTTGCATTTAGGGTGAGTTTGCGCGAGCGCACGAGTTCCGCCCTTAACCATCGTCATCCCCCTAACCGTCTTTTTGATGTTCGAAAAAAAGAAGTTTAACGAAAAGAATGGCCGGACGCAAAAGTTTATCTCACGTCGTCGTACCTCTACCATGTCCGTTTCGGTATTACGCGTTTCTCGTATGGAAGTTAAAAAAAAAAAAAAAAGAAAAAGAAGAAAAAAGGAAAAAAAAGAAGGAATCAACCCTAATACGGGCGCGCGAGTGTTCTTGACTCTTTAATCTCTACGAAGGATTTTCGTAATTCAAACTCGTTTATACAAAAACTCATGCATATGATATTGTATAGTATATTCATGAAAGAAGCGTGAGTTGCTGCGTGTATATATATACGTATATGTATAGGTGTGTGTATGTATATATATATATATACATATATATATATACATATAAAAGAAAAAAAAGATGTGTGTGCACATATGTACATATTTTTTTCTTTTTCTTTACAAGTTATTCAATAACAAGTATATTAATATTAATAAAAGATCAAATTGAAATTCTTCCTTTATTTTTCATGTTACTTATAAAATTAATAATATAGAAATAGTGTGTGTATGCGTATATAAAAAATAGAGAGAGAGAGAGAGAGAGAGAGAGAAAAAGAGTAATTATTTATATATTAAACCAGATATTAAATCAGGACGATATTAGGAAAATAACAACAACAACAACATCAAAATAAATAAAAAAGAAACGGGACTTAATAAATGATAACGAAGATACTTGGACTTAAAAAATATGTAATACTAAAGTCTATCAAATTTCTTTATATTCTTTAATAATTTAATATTTCTTTAAATTTCTCTTTTCGATTTTTCGAAACTCGATCGATAAAAGTCGCGTGCCTTTTTTTCAAAACTTTGATTCGTGCCACCGTAGATGATGCATTCTATCACGTAACTTCATCATTCCATCAATTTCATGTAAAACTTTTATTTTTTCTTTCTTCGAAGGCATAACGTGCGAGCTTTTTTATATATATTTTCTTTTTGTCATTCTTTAAATATATACATACATATATATATGTATGTATGTATGTATGTATGTATATATGTCGTTACATTATTCATCGATACGACATTCAATATATTCGATCTAATCAAATTCAAACTTTCCTAACTTTCAATTTAACTCGTTATAAACTACAGAAATAACCACGGAATAGGAATGTCCATCGACATGTTAAACTCTACGATAAATTCACCAAACGTCACGTTCTCATTCAAACCTACATCACGAAATCGTATATTTCTTATAGCAGTAAAGTTGAAGGTCTTAATTTAATATTATTATTAGTTCGTGTGATATGAAATGTCGGATTTTTTCTTTCTTTCTTTCTTTTTCTCTCTCTCTCTCTTTTTTTTTTCTTTAAATGAAATAGAATTCATTTTTTATTTATTCTGTGATTTTTTTTATATTCTTTTTTCTTTTTTTTTTTTTTAACGTGAAACGAACGTTTTATTCGTTAAAATAAACGTAACTCGATCGTATTGTTGTCCTTTGCCAACGTGATTCTAACGAAAAAAAGAAAAAAGAAAAAGAAAAAAGAATAAAGAAAGAAAAAAAAGAGAGAGAAAATCCACTCGAAAAAAAAATTCGTTCTGAACTTTAGATGAAAAAATGTCGGCGAAAACATTTTTTTAATCTCGTTAATATTACGAAGTATTTTAAAAAGAAATTTTTCAAGCTTTACGTATCCGTATGAAAACAAAAAAAAATATTATCTTTATTTTTTGTCCGACAGCATAATAAAATATTTAAAAAAGAAAAATAATGATAATTGATAAAGAATCGTATAAATTTTAAGAAATAATAAAAAGAAAACAAAATGAAACTTTTCGACAGACTCGTCCAACATTTAAATCATTTAAAAATCAAATTGCGAACAATTAGGCACCTGATATTTTGTATTAGACGATCTGACAATAATTATTCACGTATATCAAACATACCTATGTACATTATCATTACAGATACCGATATCCATACCGATACCGATTGATTATATTCAATCAATTCAATACCAAATTCCTCAACGAAAAATAATATCAATTATAATAAACGTATAAAAATTTTAAGTAATTGTTATTAATTTTCTATATCGATATCTTTTCGAATCCATAATAAATCAAGAAATCCTTACAACGAATCAATACCAATATTGAATCAATTCAATACTTAAAAAATAAACGATACATGTTTGTTATTTTTACTGATTCATCGATAAATAACAAACAAAAAAACAAACAAACAAGCGAGGAAGACGTATCTCACTTGGGACTTGGGATAGGAACGATTGAAACTTTAAGATACAAAAGACGAATAAAAGATAAAAGCTCGATTCTTTTTAAATGTTTTATAAAAGTATCAAACATTTATATAAACGCGCTATCATAAAAATATCCAACGCGTATTCATATCTTTATAAATTTATCGAACGAGTATAGATATTTTCATGGAAGCAACAAACGGATATCGATATTTTTGATAGCTAGGATTTTGATATTATACGATACGGTATTATAATTTGTGGCTTGATATCGACAATATTGATTTAATATAGCTCTGATCACTATCCGGGAATACGATAATAACGCATACGTTATTGAGTAACGTGTTCGAAATCTAACCATTTGATACTCATTCTCTGCAAAATATAATATATACATGCATACATATATACATACATACATACATACATACAAAATATATACAATATATATATATATATATATTTGTGTTTGCATGTGTTTCGGAATCTCTCGCGGTTTCGAACATTTGCGGCAACGTGTACGGATCTATAGTACTACCTCTTCAGTGAAAACATTTAGGACCATCATTTTTCGTTGCATAATTGTACAAAAATTTAACCGCATGTTCAATGTGCATTCCGCAATTGCAACAAATCTTCTCTCTTTACGGCTTTACGTTACCCATTCGTTTCTCACCCCTGATAAGCACACTTCGTCCAGCAAATTTTTATTATAAAAGCAATATGTAATATATACATCATATGTATAGTACATACGTATATATGTATGTACACGTATACGTAAGTAACTCGCATGAAGCATTAATAAAACTAAAAGCTAATTGCGAAAGCGTGTAACGTGGAAAAGAGAATGATTAAAAAAAAAAAAAAAAAAAAAAAAAGACGGAAAGAAAGAAAAAAGGAAAGAAATAAAATAAAAACAAACGGAAATGTCAGACAAATGTGTACATAATAATAATGAATAAATAAATAAATAAATAATAATAATAATAATAATAATAATAATAATAATAATAATAATAATAATAATAAATAAAAGAAAGTCTTAACAAGAAGCTGCCGAGGTTCGTTTTAAAACGGGAAGAAAAATCCGAATAGAACAAACAAATAAAAGCAAAAAATAACAAAGAAGGCTGAAAAAGAAATAAACAAAAAACAACAACAACAATAAAAAAAAAAAAGCGTCGCCACTCTCGATAACCATTATCGTTGCGCGTAGTACGTATCTAAACGAACGAAACGAAACGAAACGAAACGAAACGAAACGAAACGAGACGAGACGAGACAAAACGAAACGATGAAAAAAAAAATAAACTAAATAAAAGGGAGAGATAGATAGATTGACAAAATGACGTGTACGAGTACTACGAAAGTAGAACCGATAACAAATAATTCACCATTTTGTTAACGGCGGTGTTAAAATTAAAAAAAAAAAAAAAAAAAAGAAAGAAAGAAAGAGAGGAAAAAAGAAAAAGAAAAAAATTCCAACTCTTCGAAAGAAAAAAGAAAAAGACAAACAATTAAAAATCAAGGAACTAAATCTCTCTCTCTCTCTCTCTCTCTCTCTCTCTCTCTCTCTCTCTCTCTCT
>NC_057690.1:4024011-4046311 GCF_014466175.1 Vespula pensylvanica | reverse complement strand
ATATATATATATATATATATATATACAAGTACGTACGTACTTATATACGTGGTGACCAACCACAAACTCGTAATAGGTTTTCCTTATATACTTTTCCACCCTTCGATTTCTCCCTTTTGCCACATCCCATCCCTGCTTACCCCTTCTCACCCCTTATCATTCCCTACTTCTCGTACTCCAGACGCAAACCAAATTCAGACCAGACCAGACCAACTCTACTCACTTGTACGTTGTACTTTTCTTAACACGAAATTACTCTCTCTTGACTTTACGGTAAACGAGCGAATCGGGCTAACAAAAGAAAAAAGAAACGAAAGCAAAGAAAAAAAAAAAAAAAAGAAAGAAAAAGAAAACGAAAGAGCGAAAGAGAAAGAAAGAAAGAAAGAAAGAAAGAAAGAAAGAAAGTTTTACTCCGTAATTTCAAGACGATTATCTTACATATAAGATTTTCGTGACGTGAAAATCCAAGAGTTAGCTAAGCGGTTCGATAGTAAACGCTGGTTTCATATACCCACTGAATACAGGAGAAACCATCGTGAATAAATCGTAGAGAAAGAAGGAAATAATTTTGGAGAGAATTATCGCGGTAGTTGTTAAATTGTTAAAGAAAAGCCCGTGTAAAAGGAGAGAGAGATAGAGAGAGAGAGAGAGAGAGAATCCAGGAAAATTCGTGTTTTAAAATCGAATGATGAATTTTGATGACGACGGCGATGCAATTTTAATTTATTATCCGACAAATTCTCTAATCTTCTCCTCAAATCTTTTCCTCTCTCTCTTCGTCTATCTCCGTATTCCTTTAACGTTAATCTCTTTAAATTATACATTGTTTCTTTTTTCTTTTTCTTGTAAGCTCGCGCGTACGAAAGATAAAAGAAAAGAAGAGAAAAGAAAAAGAGAAAGAAAGAAGGAGAAAAAGAAGGGCAAAGCCTTTCTTCTTCAGACTTTTGCATTTTCAATTATGATCTTGTTACAATCTTTCCCTATCTTATTTTCGTTCATTACTTTCATTCTTTTTGTTGTTCTTTTTTCTGTTCGTTTTTTGCGTTAGAAAAAAAATCTCTTATCTCTTTAACGCTGTTTTGAACCTACATATGTATGTATGCATGTATGTATGTATGTATGGGGTTGAAGAAAAAGTTTGGTGTTTTTCCGAGATGAAGAATTTTTTTTTTTATTCCTTTCCTTCTCTTTTCTTTCGTTGTTAATTATCGTTCTCGCTAGGGAAAAGGAACACACGAAAAAAAAAAGAAAGAAAAAAGAACTATAAAAAAGAAAAGAAAAGAAAAGAGAAAAGAAAAGCAAGCACGGTTTCTATCTCGTAGAGAAAAATTAATGGATGAATTAATGCATACCTAACTAAAAATGAAACGTGGTCTGGCAAAATTTACTCGGACCTCGAATTATTTCGTTTTTCGGAATATTTTTAATCTACTAATTGCCACTCCAATTTCATACTAGCCATTTAATAACTATTTCTAACATATCTGCACCATCATATAAACATCGAGGACACAACGTATCAAGGTGAAATTTCATTTTCTCGGATGACGATTTCAAACGATGTGTCTTTCTTTATTCGGTGCTCGTCATAAGCTTACGGATAAAGAAACGAAAAAGAAGTCGGAGCTAACCTTTTCGTTACTACTTACTCTCTTCATACTCTTTTTCCAAACCCTTTTTTATATAACTATATATATATATATATATAAAAAAGGTATATATATATATAAGATCTTCCTTATTTTATAAAATAGATTCTTCGGCAAAAGCCGATCATTCGAAGTAATACCATGATATATAACAGACAAAAGAGAGAGAAAGCTGTTGAATCATTCGAAAAGAAAAAAAAAAGAAAAGGAAAGATAAAACGAAACAGAGAAATTTAAAAAATAAATAAAGGCAAAAATAATATCTTAACAAAGAGAGAACTTAATTCGGAGATATCGAAATAGTTAATGGAAAATAATTTTTATATCGGATTTAGAAATTATGTATATATTATATAATTATATATTTTATATACAATTTGATTCACTTGCTCGATATTGTTATATTTATAATATCAATCAATTGTTATATGATATATAATCTCCGATAAGACTTGAAAAAGAGTAAATAAATAAATAAATAAATAAATAACTCGTCTACACTCGAATATTAAAACAATGTCGAATGTTAGTCAAAACAATAATATAATGAATAACAAATTACTAAGCGTTATATGTATATAATAAATAATATTATACTAAGTCAAATATTGATGAATATTTGCAAAAATTTATGTTTAATGTATACGTACAAAAAAAAAAAACAAAAAAAAAAAAGAAGAAAAGAAAAAAAGGAAAAAATACAATTTTATTAGAAGTAGATCGTTATGAGAAACAATTTATTCGTAGAAAAACAATTTCCACTTTCGTCATTCAATTAGAAAATGTAATGTGTGCATTAATGTAAGCGATATCGCAGAATAATAATATCTAAAACTTTCATTATATTTCGTTATATATATATATATATATATATATATATATAAAAGAAAAGAAAAAGAAAAAGAAAAACACTACACGAAACACAAATACATACCATAAACCCTTATTGCATTAGACTAAAAGCTGTGCACTAAAAGAGATAACATTTCTTACAAAATACACAACATTCCTTAATTACAAAACGAAACATTTACATATCTAAATAGTTACACGATCTTTCTACATTGAAAATCGTTTAACTAACTATCTAGTCACTTCTATTGTTCCTACAAATTTATAACAAAGTCATTGAATATATAATATTGTAAAAGAACATTCTTTGCTGATCATAAAATGAAATTTTTAATTCGTTTATTCTTTTGATCGTGCATTGTATTAACACGTATAAATACACACACACACACACACACCTCTCTCTCTCTCTCTCTCTCTCTCTCTTTTTCTCTCTCTCTTTTTTTCTTTTCACGGATGAAAAGTTGTTATACCTTAAATTTATCTTTTTCATATATCTGTTCAGATCCTGCTCTATTTTCTTCACTACTGAGAAACGTATTCCTACTCACAAGGCTGACTCTGGCTCACTCTCGTGGTTTTATCTTGTTTAGTTTTATTTCTTCATCTCTCTCTAACTCTTTCTCTTTTTCTCTCTCTCTTTCTCTCTCTTTCAGTCTTGACACATACACAAGTAGCACACATACGTGCATCATATATCTTTTTCCTTCTGTCTCCCACAGATCTCTCTTCAACATATCTTCTCATCCTTCTCGCACAAGCTATGTATGTTTATACATACATATGTTCATACATACATGTATATATATATATATATATATGTTCATACATACATACGTTCTTCTCCAGGCTCGTCCATCTGCAGTGCACTATTTTTTCGCGTCCATATATCCTCCAAGCCATCTCACTCGTAAACCCCTTTTCGTCCAGCAAGCGGACGGAGCTGAGTGGAGCACAACGCAGCATTGCATCCCTTTTTTCAACTAGTTCATTCTCTTTTGTATAGATATATATATTATATATATATATATTATATAATATATTATATATATATGTGTGTACGGATAAGCTAGACAAGAGACAAGTACAAAGAGAAAGAGAAAAATGAAAAGGAACAAGAAAATCAATATTTCATTATTATTAAGAGTCGTTTTGAAAGGAAAAAAGTTTATAAAAATAATTTTAAATGGATATATATATATATTATACTAGAAAATATGAAATAATTGAATATTCACTATAATAATGGAAAATGATCATGATAATAACATAGTACTAATAATAATAAATAAGAGAAATTTTTGACAATAAGATGAAGAGAGAAAACTCTTGAAAAGGAAAGAAAAAAAAGAAAAGAGAAAAGAAAAAGAAAGAAACAAATTTTATTGCGTAAAGAACTTTCTTGATATATAAAAACTCGGTATAACAAGCAAGAAAATAACGACATAAAAGAAGAAAAATCGAATATATATATATACACGCCTGCGCGCGCATGCACACACACACCCACCCACACACACACATACACACGCGCAAACGCATACGATACGTAATAATAAGAAAAATAAAATAGAAGAGAAAAGAATTTTATTGCATTAAAGCCCTTTGTTGGTATATAAAAATTCAATATAATGATAAAAGAATGAAAGAAAAAGCTGGAATGCATATATGAACGAACGAAAAGAAAAATAGGAAAAATAGAGATATAACTAATTCGATTATTTTATCGAGTCGTGTTTCATTCCATTCGTCACAACTACGATAACGATTAGAAAAATTAAAAAAAGAAAAGAAAAAAAAAAAATGAAAAAGAAAAATTGTAAATATAGAAACGATGAAAGGCAAAAACAAAAATACACACGCACACAAATATACATACATACATTTCTTTCCAATTTTTAAAGACCATTCTACCTCAAATTCGTAATATTTTTTATCAATATTTCCTTAACATATTTCTTTTTCAATTATGGTAATATCGTCATTTTATGAATAATCTTTCGTACATCGTCAATACATCTAATATCTATGTTTGTTACTCTATCAAAACTAACTCTCTCTTTCAATCTGTCATCCTATTTTTCTTTCTTTCTTTCTTTCTTTCTTTCTTTCTTTCTTTCTTTCTTTCTTTCTCTCATAGAAATGATATGAAGCGTTGGTTGGACGTGAGAACGCACGTATCAAACTCTTCTCTCTCTCTCTCTCTCTCTCTCTCTCTCTCTCTCTCTTGCTTTCTGAGAGTATAATATCCAGCGACTGGCATAATTCAAGTTTGCCAGCTAGGAACTTTCGATGGAATTCGATTATTTATGTGCATCCATGGGTCGGATCATATTTCATCTTCTTCTATATCTATCGCACTCCCTCTCTCTAACTCTCTAGCTCTTTCTAGCCATCTCGATTGCGTTTCGATTTTTTACTTTTTCCATTTTTTTTTCCTTTTTTTTTTTTTTAAATCCGTACTCTATTTCCTAGCTATCGGGGGAATCTAAATTCGTGATGAAGATAGAGTGGAAAAGGATTTTATTTGAGACGATGACGTAAAATCGTTATGAAATACGTTTTCAAACTACTTCCCTAGCGACTTGGTTTATTTGGTAAACTTGATTAGAAAAAATTACATAAAAGAAAAAAAAAATAACATGCACAAAAAAAAAAAAGAAGAAGAAGATAGAAAGAAACCAAAAGGAAAGAAGTAATGTCTAAACGATTCATCGTACGAATGATACAATCAAATACGATCAAATGGAGTAAAATGATCGAATAATAAACGATGATTGTAAATATCGTATCAAATATTTCCCTTGGGGATTAGTTAATTTTTCAATTTCGAGGAAATTAAGAGTAACTGTAAAAACAAGCAAACGAACGAACGAACGAACGAACGAACTATAAAAAATGTCGTCGTTGTGCGAGATATATAATGCTAGTAACACCAACTTCACAAATCAACACGAGTAATACTAACGCACGTGCGTGTTTGAAAATATGTACATAAAAAAAAATTAAAAAAATAAAAAGAGGAAAAAAAAGAAAAAAAAAAAAAAAGAAAGAAAGAAAGGACGCGTTCCTTGCATCGGATCCTTTCTATGGGATTGATCCTCTAACAAAGACATATTGAAAGCGATAAATTTCGAATATCAGCTGCGATTCTCAAAAATTGACCTTAAAAAAAAAAAAAAAGAAATAAAAACAAAATTTTAACAGTACAATTCTTCGTTACTTTATACAGAGTGTATGCGCGTACTTGCATGCATGTTGGACTTGATATTTTTGTTTTCTTCTTCTCTCTCTCTCTCTCTCTCTCTCTTTTTCTTTTTGTTTGTTTCTTTCTTTTTTTTTTTTTTTATTATTTTTTTTTCCCCTCGGAACGGATGAGAAATGAAAAATACGTTGCTCGCAACGAATGGGGTATAAGCCGAGATTAACCCCTTCGGATGTTTACGAGACGAGTTGAAATTTCCCATCTCTTACACCTCGAACGTCATATTCGTTCGTTTCGAGATATTTTGGGATCTTTGTAATTTCACGGAAATGATAATGCGTCTTTCTCTCTTTCTCTCTGTCTCTCTGTCTCTCTGTCATTCCCTCATTTTCTTTTTGTTTCGTTAAAAGAGTAAATAATCTCTGGAATTTGTACTAATTAGACTACGTAAAGTGATTAAAATTCAAAGGAGTATCACGATTCAATATTTAAATGGGATTACAGGAGTATCATGATTACATATTTCAATATTTCAATAGAATCATAGGAGTATCGTGATTAAATATATGAACTGCGTATTGCTCGTGTTATATATTGCAATATGTCTAATATATTATCTATAAGTTATCAAGTATGAAATTCGTAGATCTTATGGAAAGGAGAAAAGAAAAAGTAAAAGAAAATTTAAGAAAATTAACAAAGAAAGTTTTATCGATAATTATATCCGTATATTGAGATACAATCTCATACTTATGTATACATTTCAGAAGAAAAATGTAACAAGAAAGAAAAAACATAGATAAGAGAAGACGACAAAAAAGGAATTCAAATTCCCTTTGAGAAATTATAATGCATATTTGAGAAAATATGCGATGAAATTTGAGATAGATATTTAAGAGCATGTATAAGCAATGATTCTCGATTGATTTCAGTAAATTTAATATTAACAAAAAATAATTGTAAAATAAACGCGACAAACGAGATTTAATCAATAATACGATCGTTTATTTTAATTCGTATTCGATAACTTCGGCGATCGAACGCTACAAGGACATTTCATTCGTAGAGATTTCGTTTGATGTAAAAAAAAAATAAAATAAAATAAAATAAAATAAAATAAAAAATAAAAGAAAAAAATAAAAGAAACATGGAGTGGATAATCTTATATAATAAATACAACTTTACGAAAGGTTAACTCTAGCGAATCGATTTTATTGCCTAAAGGACAGTAAGGTAAATTTGTCAGAACATTAAACGTATTATGACGTTACATTTCAAAGTACGCGCTGCTTGAGGCTAACCGAAGCGAAAGCCATTAATCAAACTCTATTTAATCCTTTTGTTACACACAGAATGAAGTATAACGCACGAACAATGACAAACTCGACGATTTACGCTATCCGATAAACTTTTTTTTCTTCTCTCTCTGTTTCTTTTTTTTTTTTCTTCTTTCATCTTCGTTTCTTTCTTTCTCACCCTCAGATCACCCTTTTACAAATGATACACGACCAGAACCAATTGTATTTAAACGAATGACTCTTTTTAACATATCTTTTCGAACATGCAAACGCATTTCGAACATGTCTTATTCAAAACAAAAATTAAAAAATAAATAGATAGGAAAAAGAAAGAAAGAAAGAAAGAAAATAACAAAAATCAAATTGAAAATAATTGCCATTTTTGTGAAATAATGAAGAAGAAAAATGAACGAATGAATTTAAAAAACAAAAAACAAAAGTCAAATAATAAGAAATGATTAAAACAAAATAATAAGAAACGCTGAGTGTGCGGGAGTGGTAGAGGAGGAAGAAGAAAAAAGAAAATAAAAAAAAAAAAAAAAAAAAAGAAATGAAACGAATATAAAACGACTTAAAAACGATGAAACGAAGGGAATAGTAGTAAATCTCGTATTATTACGTAGATATTTTGTAAATGCAAAACTTCCAAGAGATCCAAGTAGAAAAGTTTACAACAAATATATAGTTTAAATGAACGTGATAAAAGTTGTAATGAGCGTTTAAAAGTAGTATATTCTCGTTCGGCTTACAACTTAAGCGACAAGTGTAACAAAACCAAGAAGGAACAAACGTCTAAGAAATATTTTAATATGCATTTATTTAAACTCAATTCTATCTTCCATTCTGAAAGTATTTCTTTTCAAATCTCTTTCTACTTTTCTCATCGAATCTTTATTTATTTCGTTGTTAAGTAAAAGTCGAGATGTATGTATATAATAAAAAAAAAAAAAAAAAAAAAAAAAAAAAAAAAAAAAAAAAAAAAAAAAAAGAAAGAAAGAAAGAAAGAAATGATGAAAAATGATTTCGAATATTTCGCGTTAATATTTATTCGTACGAGTTCAACGAATCGGCAGTAATTAATTTTTCTTTCTCCGAAATTCGAGATAACATAAGCGAGAAACAAAATGGTGTTTGAAGAAAAAAAGGAAAAAAAAAAAAAGAAACAGAAAAATTTCGATATAGGAGCGTCCACTTTTTTTTATTTATTTCTATTTTTACTTTATTTCACTTGCGAACGTTAAAAAACAATATCTCGAACAATGTCATATTAATTTCAATAACTCTTCAGTTATTAAATAATGAATGACATATTCCTTTTTATTTTAAAAATAAAAATTAAAAAAAAGAAATAAAAAATAATATTATTATTATTATTATTATTATTATTATTATATATATATATATATATCTACTTAAAAAAATAATTTTGATCTCGTAGAATTTTTATTTCGTAAAACAGAAATGAAAATACGAGTCGTTTGAGAACCACTGCCATCTGCCATATTGACCACACTCCCAATCGCCATTTTCACGTTGGCATTATTATCTAATTATGTCGTTTGTTAATTTTAAGTTGGTTGTTTTCGTTAGTAGATCAATCGAACAATTTACGTTGACAATAATAATTAATAACCGAGAATGTACGATTCGTCATCGAATAGAGGTGATATATACTTTACATTGAAATGCATTTCACGTTCGATGTGATAAAGAGATGGCACATTGATGACGATGGACAATGACAATGGATAACAAGAACAATAACAATATAATAACAATAATGAGATTCGGCTTCCGTTATCGATTCCATATAGATTCTATATCTAACTTTCTGTCGTGTAACATTAGTTAGACATATATAGACGAGGAAGATATACTATTCCTCAACAATATTCGATAATATTACTCGCGCGTTATTAATTATCTCCGCGGTTATCGTATCGTATTTGATTGAACGAGTTTACCAAAAAATCTTCATTGATCTATCAACAATTAAAATTCAATTTGCTTAAACAGATAGAAAACGAATAATACATAAATATATAATAAAAACGAGTACTCTCTTGATTGTGATATAGAACAATGCGATTGTTTTAATCTGTCCTGAGCGATTATTGATGTCGAGAAGAAAGAAAAGAGAGAAAAAAAAAAAAAGAAAAAAGAAAGAAAACGTCCAGTTGTTATAAGTTGATCGAACAGAATACTTGGATGATGATGATAATAATATATAAATATATAATTTTATTTATTGAATACGTCGAGATTGATCGAAAGAACAAAAAAAAAAAAAAAATAGAGAAAAGAAAATATACGAAGGTAATTTTTTTTTTTTTTAATTAGTTGCGTTAAAACAAATAAGTATTTTACGAAGGTACGAAATTCGAATAAAATAACGTATCGTAAATATTGCTTGTCCGTTCCTTTCTCTGTCAATGAAGAAATATATATATATATATATATATATATATATATAAAGAGAAAGGGAAAAACTATATAAAAAGAAGAGTGAAGCGAAAGACAGTAGCGAAAGTAAAGTTCAATGTAAATATACTCAGAGTCCACTATGTCTGTTTAGCAATGCTTAACGGAAGTTAAATAAAAGACGTTCGAGAACAAGATGGAGAAGAAAGATATAGAGATATAAAGATATAGGGAGATATAAAGAGATAGAGATAGATAGATAGATAGAGAAAGAGTATTAGAGCGAGTGAAAGAAAATATCTTCTTTCTTTCTTTCTTATTTCTATTTTCTTCTCCTCTTCGTCTTCGATAATACATATATCGTGCTAATATACCTATACGTACAAATACACTAACACACGAACATGCTCTAATAAACGAGAGAGAGGAAGAGAAATAGATAGATAGATACACCTATATATATATATATATGTGTGTGTGTGTATGTATATACGTTTAGCGAATGCGCAATGGTCAAGAAGAGATTTCTCTCTGTCAGTCTCTCCCTCTCTTTCTCTCTCATACTCTCTGTATATATATATATATATATATCTCTATCTCTAACTCTCTCGCTCTCTCTGTCGGCGTCAGGACCTTCGGTGCGATCGATACAACTCGAAATAGGAATATTACGGCCGTTAATCCAGTGATAGCTGGTATCCCACCCCCTAGCAACCCCTTCCAATAGCCAAAAGCTCGCTCCAGGAGGAAAATTTAGTAAGCTCGTCGAGTGGCCTGCCGGTTTGTCTGTCGATTGCTCGACCAATACTACTTATTCCAAGCGAGGAGATACTACACATGAAAACATGAAATAATAAAGGAAGACAAAAGACAACATTTTTACGAGTCATATCGTTCCGGACAATATAACAAAGTAAAAGAGAGAGAGAAAGAGAATAAGAGAGTTGAAGTTATATATAAAAATTATATATATATTATATATTATATGTATATATATTTGTATTTGTATTTGTTTGCCTCGCTCATATCAATTGAAACAATTTGTATTGACGAATAAGGAGAAAATTATAATGACGTCGAGATAAATCTTAATAACGAATTTATGTACATCAACACGATGCAAATATTGTTAATAAATTTAATCGGTCGTTAGTTCCTCGTAACATTTGTTTCGTGTATCGTTAAATATAACTACGGTGATGTTCGAGTGTTAAGTGTTAATTAAAACAATCTATCGTATAAGGAAATTCATTATGTATGTGTGTGTGTGTGTGTGTGTGTGTGTATATAATGTAATGTGAAGAGGACAAGTTTTCGTTGAAACGTTCACAATTATTTCTCTCGTATAATTTAATTACTCGTGTAATATAATGTAATAGAAAAAAAAAAAAAGGAAAAAGAAATATATTATCAGGAAGTACGCCATTTTGAAAGGGAAAATATTTTTTTTTTTTTTTAATCTTTTTTTCTCTCGTTACCAATCATCCAAAATGTACGTAAAGGGAAAGCAACAAAAAGAAAAAAAAGGAGAAAAAAAATCGAACGAATAAAATATTTAGATGGATACTCTAATAATACAAGATGAGAATATGAATAATCCCGATACAATTTTTTCGTCTCTCGAGTTATATACCCCTGTTATATTTTATCGTCTGCCATTATCGCGCTGGCGCGCACACATCGATGAAGTTAGTATTAATGTCGTCGTACATTGATATGACACTGTCGTCGGGGGAAAAGAAATTCAAATTGACGCGTTTAAAGAAGTTTAATGAAGAAAGAAGTTCGAAACGTCGACCTGATTGAGTTAGCAAGCTGACAATATTTCTACGTGTGTGTGTGTGTGTGTGTGTGTGTGTGTGTGTGTGTGTGCGTGTATATATGTACTATATAAATCTATATAAAATAACACAATATTCTTTATTTCTGTTCCTTTTTTTTTTTTTTTTTTTTTTTTTTTACAAACTCAAAACAAAAGTGCGAAGTACGATCAGACGTGTTCGATTTCAAAGAAAATATAGAAAAAGAAAATTGAGATAAAATAAGAAATTACACTGGAGTTTGTTAGATTGACAAAAGAAAAAATTGTCTCTTCCATCGTTCGCTTGAAATTCTTAAAGCCAATAAAAAGTTTCAATTTTCTACACTCCAAAGTTCTCTCGTACGATAAAATTAAATACAGTTCGCGAGTATCTTTATTATCATTAGAGTCGAATAGGCGTTTATTCGAAATTCTTTCTATGAGTGAACGAAGAAATAAAAGGAAAAAAAAAAAAAAAAAAAAAGAAAAGAAAAGAAAGAAAAAAAAATAACAAAATAAGAAGAATAACAAATCAGCTGCTCCAGATGTTTCTTTATATACTTATAAAATTATACATCTACGTGTGTGTTTGTGAATGTGTATTTGTTCACATAAAGGATATATCGTGAATTTGAAAAGTTCAGTTTTCGAAAGTAATTATGTCAACGGGAAAATCGGCTTTCATTGGTATTCATAATTATAACAAAACGAATCTACCGAGATAAGGTAAGCTTAGAAATTCCGATGCAAGCTAGTGCATTTGGAGTATACCTAGGTACTAAAGTATAATATGTACCGGCGGGAAACCTCTCGCGAAATTTTCCACGAAATTACCGTGCTTTCCTTCTCTTCACTTCGCTACCTTTCTCTTTCTCTCTCTCTCTCTCTCTCTTTCCTTATTCGACTATTATTAAACTGGTAGGTAAATCGTGCAAATTCACTTTAATACTTCTTTACGCGATGCCATTCACAAGCAGAAAGTAGTATAACCTATAAAAGTATACAACGGAGACTGTAGAGTAATAAAAAAGAGGTGGGAGAGGGCGGGAAATTCAAATCCGTCGATTTCAGAAAACGAGTGAGTAAGACGGTTTAGAGAGAGAGAGAGAGTGAGAGAGAGGAACTTTTTAATTAACGTAATCTGTTCGTTTCCATTAGCAAGCGCTTGAAGTTATATACCTAGATACGCGCATGTAAGTCCTTGCGACGATGAGAAAGGATTTATAAAAAAAAAAAAAAAAAGAAAAGAAAAGAGAGAAAGAAGGAAAAAATAGAAAAAAGAAAAGAAAAAGAAACAGGAATTAAAGAAAAAAAATGAAAGATAAAAAAAAGATTGAAAATAAAAAAAAAATAAAGAAAAAATCGAACGATATCGTTATTAACTGTAAAAACGGTTGTTATCCGATAAAGCGGATAATCGATTATCCGTGGGACGAAAAAAGAATGAACGAATGGTTCACCCAATGGATCGGTTGAGTAGTAGTAAAAGTGGGCCGAGAGGGTTTGGTGGCTTAACGGATCAAACAAGTAGTAAAGCTTTTAATTTTCTCCCACCGCACATAACCGCTATCTCATCTATCGGTATTCCAAAATTAAAACCTATACTACTTGGTTGATCCACTATAATATATATATATATATATACATATATATATGTATGTATGTATGTATGTACGTATGTATGTATGTATGTATTCAATGAGATAAGTAAAAAGTAAAAAATCGAGCATTATTGTTGTTTATTCAGATAAATAAATAAATAAATAAAAAAGAAAAACGAATCGTAATGTTCGTCGATACGTAACCAATTAACAAAATTAATCTTGCGACGATCTGCACCATCTAATTATTTATAAACGTTTCCTTTTTTAAATTGTTTTTATGAAACTCTCTTTACTCAACGATAATCGATGTAATTATTAATAATTATTGCACCAATTAACCTTTTTTTTCTTCCTTTTACATATATATATATATATTGTAATATATATATATATTGATATATATATATAAAAAAATATATATATTGATATATATATATATATATATATATATATATATATATATCAATCACTTACACTTTAATGGTCGAATTGTGAGATTTAATTTCTTTCCTTTTCCTTTAAAATAAAATAAAATAAAAGAAAAGAAAAAAAAAAAAAGAAATACTAACACACTAACAATGATAATTAAAGTAATAGGATGACAAAAATTAAGGATTAAAATGGAATTGACGAAAATTCGGGTAAATAGTGCTTCTATAATACAACAGAGGATTTAAGTTAAATCGACGTCCTAAACATACTAAACTTCCATGTCTCTTACACAAACAAATATAACACATAAACGTATAGCTAGTTCGAAGGATCACCTTCCGTGTTCGGAGAAAGATAACGTTTCGTAAGACAAATGTCTCCGTCTGCAAGAAAGGAGGATGTAGTAGTGTTTGGTGGTGGTGGTGGTTGCTCTGGTCGAAAGGGACTCTCTCATTCTCTCTCTCTCTCTTTCTCTGTTTCTATCTATCTCTCTCCTTCTCGGAGAAGAATCTTATCGAAATTGGAAGGCACGTCTTAAGTTTCTTGAGATAACGACACCGCTGCTGTGGGCTTAGAGGAGAGAAGAACTTTAAACCGTTACGCTAGCCCCACCAACTCGTAATATACTCTTTTACCGGGATCAGTTCCAAACGAATACGACCCTATTCTACCTTACTCTTCTTATCCTTCTACCTTCTCTCTCTCTCTCTCTCTTTTTCTATCTTTCTCTCTATCTTTTTCTCTCTATGCTCTCTTTCAACCCTCTATGTAACCTTATCTTTTTCTACGAGCCAACGATGACGACTTAATCCGAATTGTATGTACTTATATATATATATATATATATATATATATATCCATTAGATAGGAATTAAAAATTAACAATTTAAGAAGAAATGAAAGAAACGTTCGTTCAAAAATGATTTAATCGAAAATTTATAAAAGGATTGGGATATAATAACGTATAATATGGGGATACGTATATCAGATTAAGTAAATGACAAAAAATTTTAACTGTGAGAAGAATGAGAAGAAAGGACATATAACTATTCGAGGAGAATTTTTTCTTATTAATCGTCGACGAGACTTTCTTCCTATTTATTCCTGAAAGAAAAAGAGTGATAAAGAAAATAAAAAAATATAATAAAAAAGGAATAATAATACAAAAAAAAAATATATATATATATATATATACATATCAATCACGCGTTAAAGCATCGCAAGCATAAAGAAACAAAAATCAAAAAAAAAAAAAAAAAAGAAGAAGAAGAAAGAAAGAAAAGAAAAATTAAATAAAAACGCGCCTTTAGATATTAAAACCATCATCAACCCCACTTTAGGTATTTATTTTAAGAACACTTTGTACGGGAAAGGTAAGACGATACGCGAGTTGGGTCCGTAAAGTGAACGATCAATTATCGAGTTAAACTAAGTTAAGGATCAACCAAAGAAAATTCCTAGAACGGAAATTGTTCCAAGGATATACGCGTAAGCATTAGAAACTCGTTAGTTTTTTAACTCGATAAAACGTTCGGCTATTTCCTTCTAACGATGAGGACGAGGACAACGAATCGATCCTTTCTTTTCCTATATACGTTTATATATATATATACACATATATATATTATATATATTATATATATGCACACTAATAATATATATATATATATATATATCGAATATATTGTGTAGTGTGCGTGTATCTATATATACCGTGAGCTTGAATTTTTCACCGACGGGACGAGCTTAATCGAACGGAAATCGTCCACGGCGTCGCGTCTTCCGAGTGATTTACGATTTTCACGCTCTATAAAGAAATTCTGATCCTCCGTGAAAAGGCAAGAACATTCGAACAACTACAACTAATACGTATAATGATAATAACAATATTAAAATGATTCTATTGCCGAATAAATTTTAAAAACCGTCATGAGTACTATAATCGTATTATATTATCCCATTAGAAGAACTAATCAATTTTAACAAACTTAATCTTCTCTTGCAATCGTTATCCATTTATTCATTTTCCTATTCATTATTTTCTAAATCGTCAGTTGGTCGAAAAGATTAGAGGAGAGTAACAAAAGAGGAGGAGGAGGAAGAGGAGGAGGAGGAGGAGGAGGAGGAGAAGGAAGAGCTCCTCGTAGTTTAAGGTACACTCTCGTTACACTAATGACTCGCACAATCTCTCTCGTAGAATAAGACGAAGTGGAGTAGAGTAAAGCGAAGAGGAAAGCTCTCTATTTGTCAGTTTAAAAAAGAAAAAGAAAAAAAAAAAAAAAAAAGAGAAAAAACAGGCTATCCATATGGTCTCGTTTACCTGAACAGCCAGAGTTTTTAATTTCATCTCATTGAAAAGTCTCTAACATGTGACCGTAGGCAACTCGAAAAAGATAAAGATTAAGACAAAGATAAAGAGAGAGAAAAGAAAATTCCTCTGTCTTTCCATCTCTATCTCTATTTCTCTCTCTCTCTCTTTCTCTCTCTCTTTCTCTCTCTTGATACCAGTATGTAATGAACACTTGGCTTAAATAAATGTTTGTCATCTTAATGACAGTACCCCAGAGAGATGAAACATCGGTGAAACGCGCTTGTATCGCTGAAACAGGCCGGTTACGTCTTTGGACAGCTGTAACATAACTCATACTATTCCTCATTCTATTTCTCCTTCCTCCTGAAACGGAACGGAACGGAATGGAACGGTATACGGTTTCCGTTAAATTGCCTTTGAGGATATTCACTTTGCGTTGTATATGCATATATGTATGTATATATATATATATGTATGTATGTATGTATGTATGTATGTATGTATGTATGTATGTATGTATGTATGTATGTATGTATGTATTTATGTATTTATGTATGTTGAAACGATTTAATTCCTATCATCCTATCACCATTAAAGATTTTCTTTGAAATTATAATATATAACTTAAGAAAAGTCGTTCCTATGTTTAACATTATTATCTATGAATTATTAATTGGTAATCTTCATAAAGCTTGAATTATAACGTTGCTAAAGAGAAAGGGGAACGAATTAATTCGTAAATGCTGGAATTACTTCTACATGATTATGTATGTAAGATTATGTGTGTGTGTGTGTGTGTGCTACATACGTAGACACACGTACATATGTAGATACGAAATGAATATACGTAGTACTCGACGACGATCGAATATTTGAAAAGCGGAGAACAATTATTACACACGAATACGTTAACACGATTATCCTCATCCTGAACGAATTTAGACCAAACCCTAGAATCCCGAAGAAATTTCCTCCTTTCTCTATTCCGTATACGTAATTCCGGTTGAAACTAATTCTCTCGTTGTTTTTTTAATTTTACTTCTTCTTCTATCTTTTTTTTTTTCTTTTTTTTTTTTTCTTTTAATACGAAATTTCGTACACCATCGAATTTGAAAAATTGATAATTCTAACGTTACATTACGTATTAAGAAAATTATATTATATTCTAATAAAAATTTTATTCTCGTTATCGTAGTAAAATTTATGAAAATTTTTTCATGGCTTCTTTCTTTTGATCATATCATAATTTTATGCTATATAAAACTTCTAATTAACTAAATTAAATTATTCTAACATTATATCGATAATATCATAATCATACATCTTATGTCAACGTATAATTCCCTTAATGATTTCTTAATATATTACGTATTTGAAAGATGATAGATTGGAAAAGAAAGAGACAGAAAAAAACAATGTTCAATGTAAAACAGATAAAAATCATTTGGCTAATAGCCGATCAAACTAAAAAGAGAGTATATATTTTGAAAACAAAAACTCGTTAACAAGAATATTCTATTATAAAAGAGAGAAGGAGTAGATATCGTTCGTCGTTTCTATTTACACGTAGTAACTACATGTGTACTATTCTACTACTACTACTACTACTACTACTAATACTACCATTACTACTACTACTACTACTACTACTACTATTACTATTACTACTCTCTCAGTTGTAATTAATTAACGTCGGCGAACTTGTCGAAAACACGAACGAATCCGTTTTGTAGATACACAGGTATATACAAACCTATACACATACGTATAAACCAATACGTACGTAGAACAAACAATATAAACGAGTTTTTCAACGGGACGTCGATAATTCGACGAAAAAACTCTCGTCGTCCATCTGCGTTTCGACTGAACGCTCGAAACGTGCATTCTTTCGCCAATTTAGTGACGCCACCATCCTGCACCCTGCACCCTGCACCCCGCATTCTCTTCTCCCTCCCACCTCATCTCATTCTACCAAACATTCACCACCACTATCGCCACCCTTCTTCATACAGTTATCCCACCATTACGGGAAACGAATGAACATTCGAATTTTTCAACAAGATTTACCCGATGTAACTCTATCTAACTTTTTTCATAATTAAATCTACCCAGCTAATATTTATTTATATTCTCTGTTCACTTCATTTTGCTATTAGGAAATTTAGCTAATAAAATTAGCTAATAAAAAGAGATTTTCTTTTTTATGTAATCGTAAAACAATTTTTATATGTATCTTTCGTTAATTTTATTGTATATATTTTTTTGGACTCGTTTGAAAGTTTTGCAACATTTTCCATATATTATTATGGATATATTTCATAGGAGTAGAAATATAAGATATAATAGATTTTTAATAAAACGGATCAATTTTTACGAGGAAAGAAGGAATAAAATCTGATAATAATTTTATCCTTTAACCGAATGAAAAATCAACGGGAGGATTTTCGTTCTATAATAATCAATTGTTTCCTCCGAATACTTATCGTGAACAATTTACACGATGATAACGAAGTCTTCGAAAATAGGAAAAAAAGAAGAAAGGGAAAAAAATCAGAAACAAGGCGAACACGCTCGGATATATCTTTTTTTAAATGCGTTCCGATAATTAAACAACTAACGAGCTACCTTAGTCGAGAAAAACTTTTGCGAAAATAATAATAATAAAAAAAAAACCAAGAAAAAGAAAAAATAAAAAAAAAATTAACGAAAAAAGCAAAAAATAACAATAATAGCCAGATATGTTTCGCGTGTTTCACGTATTTACATATTACCTACGTACGTACATACGTGAGTCTGTGTTTTGTAGTCGTATTGGTCAGTGAGACGAAAAAAAAAGAAAAAAAGAAAAGAAAAAGAAAAAAAAAGAAAGGAAAGAAAGAAAGAAAGAAAGAAAGAAAGAAAAAACAACAGTAACAACAAAAAAAGAATGAGCCAACCAAACCGAACGAAAGTGAAAAAAAAAAGAAAGAAAAAAAAGAGAAAAAGAGGGAGAGAAAAAAAAGAAGAAAAATTTGAAATAAACACGCGAGGGAAATTTAAAATCAAACAATGGTATTCCCACTGCGATAAAACGCGAATATCCTTCTGCGAGATGGAACTACCCCGGACGACGCGTCGGGAAAGAGTGAAAGAAGAGAACTCCCGTAGTTTTCATGAGCAAACGCATAGAACCCGAGGGAAGACAAGTTGTCAAAGTTTTTCAAATACGGAAAACCAAGGGACGTAGTAGTAATATTTTCTGACGTCCACTGAAAGGAAATAAAAGAAGAAGTAAGAAGGAGAGAAAGGGAAGATGGGAGACGGAAGAAAGAAAGAAAGAAAGAAAAAAAAAGGGAAGGAAGGAAGGAAGGAAGGAAGGAAGGAATAAAAGAGAAGGAGAAAAAGAGAGAGAGAGAGAAAGAGAGAGAAAGAAAGAGAAAAGTTATAAAAGGAAAGAAGAAACGGAAGTTGCATAGTGGCAAGTCCTTTGAACGTCACTACCACGATTTGGTTATAATATGTTAGAAGGACTTTGAAGTTTTGCTTATTTATCGCGTACTCGTCGAGAAGAAAAGAGAGAGAGAGAGAGAGAGAGAAATAAAAAAAAAAAAAAGAAAGAAGGATCTCTATGAAAAACAAATTGATATAACGGATATTGGATATTGTAAAACGACCACCACCACATTGCCTAGAGCGACAACTTCAAAAGAAAAGGACGTCGTCCTATCGCCGTCGCTATATGCATGATAACGAACAATGCTTTAGATTAACGTTGCAACTACAAGCTTTTGTTGTAAGGAACGAGAAAGAGAGACAAAAGGATTATGTGTGTTCGAGTATGTATATGTGATGATTTTCGAAGATAAAATCATCTTATGTGTATCGTGAATATATATATATATATATGTACGTGAACGTGTGTGTGTATGTTATGAATGATTGCTGTGATAACACAATACGTCGAGAAACATTCTATTAATTAATAGTGAAATAAGTGCAAAGATAAAAATGATAAAATAAAAGACACGTATATCAATCAATTATTCAACAATTTAACTAACATACATTGTTATATTTTGTACGATAAAAAAAAAAAAAAAAAAGAAAACGAGAAACGAGAAACGAGAAACGAATTGTTTCTAAATCTGTGACGAACAGATTTGCGATATTATTAATGCGAAGTAACGAAGGAAAAAAAAAAAAGAAAGGAACGAAAAATAAATACGTCCCGAGAAAAATTAATACCACATATCGAATATTTATCTAACTTTCGATTATTTTTCTCTCTCTCTCTCTCCCTCCCTCCCTCTCTCTCTCTCTCTCTTTTTAATCCTTTCGACTCGTAGTTATTTTTATTTTGTATCGTTGTAATAAAATACATTCTATTATCTATTAACTATAACGAAATCTATCTATCAATCCAATCATCTATTCATTCGTCTATCTTCATCTTATTTTAATTCGAACAAAATATTCGTCCTTCGTTTCGATGTCCATAATTATCAGAAAATATGGAGGTCGAAGAAACAAAAGCTTGAACCATAATTATATGTTTTAATACTGAAAGATGGGAATGATTGAAAGGATGAGAAAAATGGCGAGAAGTGGTGGAAGAAGGGAGATAAAAGAAGAGAGAGAGAGAGAGAACTATAAAAGGTGATGGAAACGAAGAGGACGATCGAGTTCAATCGAGCAAGAAGATACTCTGTGTCCAAAGTAAATGATTAAAATGCTTTTAATGGACCGAAGACAATCCGTAAAAGTTAACTTCGTTAACTGAAACTTTTAACGACATAAATTGATCGCATTAGAAAACGAAAGAGATACAATGGAAGAGAGAGAGAGAGAGAGAGAGAGAGAGAGAGAGAGAGAGAGAGAGAGAGAGAGAGAGAGAAATGAATAAAAAAGAAGTCATCAATATATAATATATCAATAATCTTCAACATCAAAAAAGTATAACTTTTTTCTTTTCGAATAAAATAACTTGGAACAAAATTTGCTGTTACTACGAACTATTTTCTTGTTGCGTTATAATACTTGCGTGGATCCTCACTGGAGGATCGATTAAGGATAGAAAAAAAAATTAAAAAAAGAAAAATTAAAAAAAAAGTATATATATATATAAATGAAAAAAAAAAAAAGATTAGAAAAAAGAAAATTAATATCAATTAATATCCTTAGCTAACGATAGAATCATACATTTCTGATTCGTAATCGTAAACTCAATCTCATAATTATATATATACGTCCGAACATTTGTACGTATGTATATACGTGTTTATGTATGTACGTATGTATGTATTATGTATATATGTATGTATATATTTATCCTATTTCCTAATGATTTACAATAACATTATAAGATTATTCCTAGTATTAGATGATCTTTTTCTTCTTCTTCTTCTTTTTTTTTTGTTTTATTTTATTTTGTCCTAATCATCCCGTATTCGATAATAAGTCCAGAAGTGATAAAGAGAGATTTGGATCGGACAAAAAAGATACATCAATTTCCGGATAGAGTCGTGTAAAAACGTTAAAAGCAATCGAGCCCGTAAATGGTTTCTTCTTACATATGTCTGTATATATATATATATATATATATATATATATACAAACTACACACATATACTCTCATGTACATGACATATACACTGATACGTACACGTGCATGTGTGTGTATTTGCTAGCAACGAATTTTCTAGTATTTCATCGGACACGATTTAGTTCTCGAATTACACTTCACACGTGCGTTACTAACAAACGATACGCGAGGGCTAGGCTACTTTTTCAAGATTTTTCTTGGGGAAAAAAAAAAAAGAGAGAAAAAAGAAAGAAAACAAAAAGAGAAAGAGGGAAAAAAAAGTTGACGAATAAAGCAAGTATTGTTTACGCTGGCAATACGTCTCTATTTGGTTTTTCGTTTCTAACCAAGTAATGATTTATTTTTCGAAGACAAATTTATTATCAATTTTTCAATTAATAATGTTAAGATTTATTTACGGACAGACAGACATATGCAAAACGAAATATATACATACATATTTGTATGTATGTATGTATGTACGTATATTATATCCACGTATGAAATTACATTTTTCAAAAAATCGAAGAGAAAAATAAAGAAAGAAAAAATAAAATGAAACGAACAAAAAAAATTAGTTAAATGCTTCGTCGACGATATGCACTCGATAATTGATAAATTTTTTCGCGAAATTAGCTGGACATGTAGTTTTTGTTGATACGGTTAAAAAAAAAAAAAAAAGAGAGAGAGAGAGAGAGAGAAAAGAAAATGAAACAAAAAGGAAAGAAAGGGAATAATCTAATTACGGTAATTACACTTGGCGATACAATGAACAAACTTTGTTCTCTAACGATCTCAGCGACTTATTACGCTATAAGAAGAGGTACCTATCGGTTAATTACATTTATCGAGAGGTCGAGCATGTGCTCGTTAACTAAGGCCAAAGTTCAAGCACGGAATCGAATACGACTGTCGGTATAACACATACGCATGAAATTACAATCCACCCTTAGTTAAATTCATGTACACACACAACACAACACACACACATGTATTTATGATATGTGGATATATATGATTATAAATTTTAAGTACAAACTTTGCAAATAACTTTTTAATAAAGTAAAACAAAACTGTATTTATTCCATTATAATAAAATTACTTGATCGGGTTTAGTTTTCTTATTATACGTTAACTTAAAAAAAAAAAAAAAAAAAAAAAAAA
>NC_057690.1:3998075-4023995 GCF_014466175.1 Vespula pensylvanica | reverse complement strand
AATAAATAAATAAAAATAAATAAGTAAAAATAAAAAAGAAGAATATGAGAAGAGAAAAGTAAATCTTCGAAACGAAGGAACGTATCGTAAGGACGATACAGTAACAATTTAATATTCGATAATCGATATTGTCTTAGTTTAATAAATACTCCGATATACACGCTTGTAAATCATTCATTATTACATCGTAACACTGCATAGATTTGAATTTTTTTTTTCCTCCTTTACGAAGATTTTTCGAAAAGCATTAATTTCTTTTTCTCTAACGTTTACTTTCGAGCCATTCATTTTATTATATAAGCCAAAGTTTTAAGTTTCTCACTGTGGAACATACTATTATAACCCTTTTACGATTATTAAAGGGTCATCCACAAATAGCTGTGGCACTCGCCATTTGTATATTCACTTTCTGATGTTCTCTTTTGATGAAAAAGTCGTCTATGTCGTCTATGTCGTCTAGTAATAGAGAGAAAAGGATCGGATTGAACGAATCCCCTTGTAATATTCCCTCTCTGTAAAATCTATTTTTATTGTTCTCCTTTCATCCAAGATCTTAACCAGCCATTTCTGCATTATATATATATATATATATATATATATATATATATGTTCATACATAAATATAAAATATAAAATATAAAATATAAAATATAAAATAAAAATAAACGAAAAAAAATATGTATGTGTATATATATATATATATATATAAAGTTAAGTTCTTATAATCCCATACAGAATAATTTTTTTCATAATATATTATATACATATGTCTATCTATGTGTATGTGTGTGTTTGTTTAACTAAAAGTTCGTGACATTAATTTTTTCATTATTTTTTTTCTTCAACCTCGAAGTCAGAAAATTAATTAAAAAGAAATTAATGTTTACGAATCTTCTTCTTTTTCTTTTTTTATGAATCCACACAAAGGGTCAGAAGATATTTTCTGAAAGGATTGTTTGCTTTCTCGAAAAATTACACGAATTGTCATTATTATTGCGAATGATTATTTCAAGTGTAGTAACTCGTTGAGTGAAGTTTTATATTTACCTACATGTTCCATAATCTCTTTTAATGTGTTATATTTGTCAATTAACGTTTCACGTTTCACGTAAACGCCTCACGAAATTCAGTCGGTATACCGTCTAGAATTTAGATGTTTATTTTTTCAAGGTATGTTGTGTGTGGTGTGTTTCTTTTTTTTTTTTTCTGAGATCTTTCACCTTCCAGTTCTTTCTCCCCTGCTTTTGACTATTATTAGTCTTTTATTTATTATAGGGTTGCACGGAAAAAGTTCGTACCGATCGTCTTCTATCTTCAATGGGACACGAAATTGATATGAATCAATAATTAAATTAAATAAAAATAAAAATGAAAATAAAAGAAAGAAAAATATGTATGTATATGTATATATTTGTATGTATGTGTTCGTACATTATATGTATGTATATAATTTATCAAATCAATTTAATAAATTTTATACATGAAATATACACACGTATACACATATATACATATACATATATACGCATACACACACACACACACACACATATATATATATTATACTATCATTTAGATAATAAATTATTTATAAAAAAAAAAGAAAAAGAAAAAGAAAAAGGGGAAAAAACGGAGCGAGAGGGTTCCGTATTTATAAATATTTTAAAGTGCACGAGTAGATAGGAAAATTTGAAAAAGATAAAAAGTGATAAGAAAAGAAAGAAAGGAAGAAAGACAGGACAATAAAAAATAAAGACACGAAAACGGAGAAAAGATGAAAAATTGTAATAAAATATGAAAATAAATATGATTGGTTGCGTGGAGAGAGAAAAAAAACCTTAAGGTAAATACACGCGCACGCACACTACACCACAATTTATATACAGCAATAGATACATGTATATATATTTACATATAAATTTATATAAAAATGCTAATCAATCTAATATAATTCTAGCTTACTTGAATCCTTTTTACTAAACTTTCGAGAAGATTTAATTTATTCGAAAAGAACTTTTATCGATCTGGCTGTCCATTCGACCCAACCAACCCCCATTCTGTCCAAACGATTCCTTCAATATCTAATTAATGACACCGATCTACCCAGCAGACTGATGTTCACGTTAAAGGCTGCCCTTTGAGAAAGAAGCATCGACCTTTCTATCGACCTTCGTCGAATATTTTTCACTTCGAGAGCGACATAGCAGAGAAAGAGAGAGAAAACGAGAAAAAAAAGAGAGAGTGAGACAGAAAGGGTAAGAAAGAGAGAGAAAGAGAGAGAGAGAGAGAGAGAGAGAGAGAGAGAGAGAGAGAGAGAGAACTCCAATCTCTCTTTTTCTGTACAAATGAAAAGAGCCTCGCGTGTTCTCGTCTAATCTCAAATCTTTCGCACGTCTTTCCACGAATGAACGTCGGCTAAAAACGGAGAAAAAAAAAAGAAAGAAAAGAGAAAAAAAAAGAAGTAACTGTAAAATCCTGCCGACTTTTAAAGATTCTACGGTGAAAATCGCATTAGAAGATATATATATATATATATATATAAAAAGAAAAAAAAATCTAAGAACGTACACGTACAATTTTGAATTTCCCGCCGTTCCTCAACTATCCAACAAATATCTAATGCGAGATACATGGTTATAACGTGACACGTTTAATCAATCTTCTTCGAATAACTGATAATTGAGACCATTTATAGATAAAAGAGAGAGAGAGAGAGAGAGAGAGAGAGAGAGAGAGAGAGAGAGAGAGAGAGAGAAATTAAGTAATTCAATTTATTTTATTTTAGTTTTTTTTTTTTACGTAAATCGTCTAAATCAACTTAGATAAGTGTTCAGACATGTCACTATTCTAATATTTACATTATGTAGATAACGTTTACGTTTATAATGTATGCGATAGTTGATTATCACTATTATCACTAGCTCGTACGATCTTTCTTTTCTACAAAATTTTCTTTTTTCTTTTTTTTGAAAAAATATTACCAATGAATACGCCTTCATATAGCTCATTCCGATTTAGAAATTTTTAAAATATTTTTTTTTGTTTACTTTTCTAATTCGGACTTTTCATTTAAACAATATATATATATATATATATATATATATATAATTTAAGAAAAGGAAATTATCACCTTATGATTTTCCTTATCACTTATGGAAAAGGATCGTCACGTAAAACTTACGAATAAATACGAAAAAGAAGAAAAAATTAAAAAAAAAAAAAAAAAAAGAAACAAAAATATAACCTATTAAATCAAAGATTTAATACATTAACAATGTTTCACGAATGTACTCGTTGAGTCAAAAAAAAAAAAAAAGAAACGTTACAAAAAAATAAAATTTGTATAAAAAATAAAGAAAGAAAAAGGACAATTATAAAAACGATATTTCTTTCGTCGAAATAAAATAATCGAACGTACAACGATATTTTTATATCAACGAAACTATTCATATATTCAACTGAAATGAATTACGAATAACAAAATGTCGTAGGACATATCGAAGGCCATATTTCATGAAAATCGTCGCTTAATTCTAAAGTCTAATTATCCTTCACTCGCGTCTTATCATCTTTGCCAAAATATCGTACTCCGAGGACAGAATAAATTTCTTATTTCCTCTCCCTCCTTGTCATTTCCTCTATCCTTCATTTCCACGTATACGAGTTTTTCCATCTTTATTTAAAACAGAAATCTTCTTTCAAGAACCTCATTACCAACGAATGCCTCGATATCGATGAAACTACGTAAAGACGATATCATGAGAATTAAAGTAAAAGCAAAAGAAAAAGAGAAAGAAAGAAAGAAAGAAAGAAAGAAAGAAAGAAAGAAAAAAGAAAAACAAACCTAACCTAACACTTTGTTTCGTCTTCGATGCAAGATTTACATTAGGTGTTATTTACACGACCGTTCATAGTATGGCCGCGACGATACGGATACCTAGGTAAAGCCACGATTTTTAATCGTGCAACCAGCCAATAATACACATTCATTTATATACACACGTTCAAATCGGGAAAACCGTTACAAGTTTAAGAAAAACGAATCTCGAGCGTTGCAATGGATCGTAATAGGAAAAAAAGAAAAAAGCAGAAGAAGAAAAAGAAGAAAAGAAAAGAAAAAAAAAGACAAGAAAAAAAAATAACAAAAATGAGAGATAGACAGAGAGACAGAGAGAGAGAGAGAGAGAGAGAGAGAGAGAGAGAGAGAGAGAGAGAAGAAAGAGAAAAAAAGAAAGAAAAAGAAAGAAACACTTACGTGTGTCGGGCACGTGATCACCTCTTCAGCACGTTTCTCCTCTTTCCTCTTTCAAGCTCGCCACAGAATCCACGGTAAGAAGAAGAGGGGTTGAAATCGCGGGAGGTGCGCGGTTGAGTCCACGACATTCCGGAAGTGACGATCACTCTTGGTTGTAACCACCACCTTTGGTGTTCCACATCTCTCACCCCCTCTCTTGTCTCTGTCTCTTCTCCTTTTTCTCTGTTCCACTTTTCTCGATATCTTTTTTTCTTTCTTCGTCCTTCCCTCCCTCTCACTCTCTCTTTCAATTTCTCTCTCGTTATTTCCGTTCTTTCTATACACGAATACGATATAAGAATCGTGCGTGAGCGTCACGTCGCGTCGCGTCGCGTCGCGTCGCGTCGCGTCGCGTCGCACGGCACGATTACGTCGTCCACTTATAACTTCACGTAAAACTCGGCCATCGGTCGCGAGGTTGCTGCGGGCAGCAGCAGACTGGCTGGCCCGGTCGAACGCAACCGTGTACTCTCGGTTCCTACGTTGCTCGCGTGCGCGCGCGCGCGCGCCCCTTGTCTCGTAATCGTGATCGTGATCGTGCTCGTGATCGTGCTCGTGCTCGTGCTCGTGCTTGCTCGGTCGCTCGCGCCACCTCGATCTCTCCTTCTCCCCTTCCTTCCTCCTACACCCCCTGCTACACCCCCTCCTTTCTCCCTTTCCTCTCCTCCACCTCCTTTTTCTTTCTCTCTCTCTCTCTCTCTCTCTCTCTCTTTCTCTTTCTTTCTTTCTTTCTTTTTAACGGTTTTTTTTTTTTTTGTAAAAGCTTATATCTGCTTTGTGGGTATGTGTGAACGGGTATACGTATATGTGTATATATCTACGCGGAGTTTACGCGATAAAGTTTTAGGTAGGAGAGAAACAGGAAGAAAGAGGGACAAAGATCGGATTTTTCGTGGAAATGAGAAAGAGAGAGATGAGAGGTTAAAGAGAGAGAGAGAGAGAGAAGGAAAATGCGAGAAAAGGATGAAGAGTCGAAGAGATGGAGGATGTCAGAGAGAGAGAGAGAGAGAGAGAGATTGAGGAAGAAACGGTTGGTTCGGTTACATCGACCCAAACTTCGTAACGGATATACGTTGAGAGAAAGAGAAAGAGATATATATATATATATATATATATATATATATATATATGTATAGAAAGAAAGAGAAAGACTTAGGAAAAAAAGTAGAGGAACGGAAAAAAAGAAAAAAAAAAGAATAACGACCGTTTCTTTTCTCCGTCTTCTTCTATTTCTCTCTTCCTTCTTTATCTCCTTCGCGAAAGTGTCGACGTTAGATCGAAGATTCTTTAGGAGAGAAAGAGAAAGAGGTCGTGGCCAAGCGATTGACCGTTTTTCTTCTCCTCTTCTTCTTCTTCTTCTTTTTTTTTTTTTTGAATTGTTTCTATCTTTTTTTCGTCTTTGTCTTCCTCTTCTCGTTGTTCTTTTTACTTCTTTATAAATACGCTCATGTATAGCGATCGAGAAGGTTTCGATTTCGAATAAAGACAGTGAAAGAGAAAAGATAGATTGACGAGAAAAAAAAAAAGATTACGGAGGATAGGAGAGGAAAGAGAGAAGACCTTTGTTCGAAAATTATAGAAAGATGATAGTAATATAGTAACTACTATTACTACTACTACTACTACTAATAATAATAATAATAATAATGATGATAAGAATAATAAAATTAAACTACTAGTAATTAAAGAATAATAAAGATAATAACGATAATAGCAATAATAATAATTATGGACTCAGTTCTTTCTCCGATTTCTCAATCGGCCGATTAACTTCACGAATTTTACGTTCTATACGTTCCACGAAACACGACGAAACTTTTGCGATGCGATGTGGTGGACGTTGTTGAAACGAGACGTATTTGATGTATAAAACCGAACCCCACGTCGGATGCAACGAGAATGAGGGTTTGGTCCTGCGCGGCAGCGCGCTCACGCGGCCGTTCGGTAAACTGCCGAGCGCCGTCGCCGATGACACCTTCCGAGGCTCGCTTTACCCCCACCATAGTCTAACGGTTTTACCCCCACCACTGCACACACCTCCAACGTACGAACAAACGACGAACGAACGAACGAACGAACGAACGAACGAACGAATGGACGAACGAAGGAACGAAGGAACAAAGGAACGAACGAACGAAGGAACGAACGAACGAAGGAACGAATAAGCTAGGCAGCCTTTTAACGACGCGCTCGACCTCTTACACTCGCGCCATCGAGCTTTGTCCTTCGAGAAACGACGTTGTTGCAAGAGAGTACTCGGATACCGAACGACGACGACGACGACAATGCTAAACTGACTAGCTTGCGTGAAATTGCTGTGTATAGGTATACATATACATATATATATATATATATATACGTACGTACGTACGTGCATACGTACATACATACATAGGATTAAATCTGCGTAATTATAAGATTCTTTTTCCTTTTTTTCTTTTTCATTTCCTCCGTTCGAAAATAGATTATAAAAAGGGATATCAGTAAACCTGGAAAATAAATTCAAAAAGAACGTTAAGAAACATTATAGAGGATTTTCATCAAGGCGAATAATAAAATCGTTTGGTACTCCATCTACATAACTATGCGAATTGACTAACTTCCGTGAAATTGCAGGGATAACTGGTAAGTACATATTTATATAATACGTACGATTAAATCTACGTATCTATAAAACCTTTTACATTTCTCTCGTTCGAAAATAGATTATAAAAGAGATGTACATATATATGTATATATATATATATATATATATATATATATATATATATATTAGTTTATTTGGAAAAGAAATTAAATGAAAGGTTAGGAGAGATTATAAAGAGTTAACAAGATTTTCGACGTGAAAAATAGTAAATCAATTGTTAGGTACTCCATATATCTAAACGAACTGACTAGCTTGCGTGAAATTGCAGGAAATAGCTACATACATACGTACGTACGTATATACATACATGTATATATGCACACGATTAACTCTTCGTAACTATAGAAATGCTTTTCTTTCTTTTTTTCATTTCTTTCCTTCTGAAAATAAATTATCAAAGTATATCGATAAAATTAAAAAAGAAATTAAATAAGACGTTAAGAAGCGTTATAAATAATTAACATTTTCAACATGGAAGATATTAAATCAATCATTTGTCGTATAAAAAACCTACGAACGTTTCTATTAAACGAATTTACTAAATTTTCTACGAAAACATCGCGATGTTCTTGTTAAAACAAATTAACCGAACTACGTGATATTATAGAATATTTCTGCCCTCCCCATCCGTTACGAAATATTTCAATACATTTTTAATGAAACGTTCGTTCTCGAGCGTTTACACACACCATTGTGGTTAAACCCGTGGTTAACCTCAACGAAATCATCGATTCGGTGATCCAGGAAATGTCATTTGTTATTAAAGTTTATATTCGCAATTTTTTTGTGTTCTCCTCTCTTTTCTTTTCTTTTTTTTTTTTTTTTTTTTTTTTAACATCATCCACTGTTCGATCTCAAATCGAATTTTTAATAAATATCCAAGTACTTCTTACTCACGCTATTACGATTGGCGTAAATTATAGAATTATTTTTTATTTCGTTGTTTGATTTTGTATAATATTATAGTGTACGTTTCTTTTCGCGTCGATACCGAAATAAAAGTCCCACCCCCATCCTCTTTCTTTTACCCTCTTTTCGTACACATACATACACACACTCTTCCTCTCTCTCTCTCTCTCTCTCTCTCTCTCTCTTCCTCTTTCGTATTCGCTTACTCGCCCCCTTTTGATCGTTTACGAGACACACCATTGACCTCCACGTTCGCTCTACTTCTTCAACCCTCGAGCTTCCGCAGTGTACCACACCCCCACTTGCTTGCGTTCGAGTACAAAAGTGATATAACTTAGGAAAGGTGGCCTGCTAGTAACGTGTCCCTTCTCTACATATCATTTCGTATCATACGATTATTATTATTATTATTATTATTATTATTATTATTATTATTATTATTGTTATTATTATTATTGTTGTTGTTGTTGTTGTTATTGTTATTTTTGTTGTTTTTGTTGTTGTTGTTTTTGTCGTTAAGACATCGTATATAGATAATAAAAAATATTAAACATATTTATTATATCGTATATAAATAATAAAAAAAAATTATATTTTTAGTACAAGTAGATCTTATTGATCAGAACGTATATATTTAGGTATTCAATTTTTACTTGCAATCATCGGGACGATCTTTTGTTTTATTTGTTTTTTTTTTTATCTCTCGTTCATTCTTTTAATGAAAATTCATTATTTGATTAACACGTTTTCATTACGCATAAAAAAAAAGAAAGTTAACGTCCTTAAAGAAGTAGAAATGTTAAGAAATGTCTTTCTAAATGTATCGTTAAACTTTCTAAATCTAAACTTTGTTTGTTCGTTCATTCGAGATAATGAAAACTTAGGGTTCTTTCGTACGTACCATAAAGCCGTTGTCATCGTGGATCAATAATCGCAACCGATTATTGCATTAATTAATCTCACGAAAAATTTCATCTTTTCGATTGGAATTACATATGATTATTTAATATTTAAATCGCGAGTATATCGCGATAAATCAAGTAAGAGTTTATTTTGAAAATTATTTATTGAATAATACGATTAAACAGGAAATCGATTTATCACTTGCTCGTTCGAAAATTCATTCGCTATTTGTGCCTCGTAATTTTTCGTAAGAAAACTTGCTCCCTCTCTCTCTCTCTCTCTCTCTCTCTCTCTCTCTCTCTCTCTCTCTCTCACACTCTCTATTTTCTAAGCCTTTCCTTTTTCACATTTTATTTATCTTATTTAATTAGCACGTTGCTTAATTCGTTTATTCAAACATTATATCTTACGTTTTATATTTTCTATCGTATATCGCACCATATATTCAATTTCAGTTAAAACGAAATAATAACAAGGAATTCTATTTATCTCCTTTCCTTTTTCATTCTCCGTCCATTCTTCTCTCTCTGTTTCTGTTCCTCCCTCTCATTTTCCTTTTTTAATTTTCTTAACTTACGCGCTCCAGTACATCCTAAAATAAAATCATCTCGCATGGAGAATGGCTAGTGCATAGAGAAAAAGAAAACGGAAGAAACAAAGAGAGAGAGAGAGAGAGAGAGAGAGGAAAAATTAGAAGAAAAAATGGACGGCATAAGAGAAAAGAGAGCGGCATAAGAAGTGGTACCTCCATGGTTCCTTCGTTCGTTCGTTCGTTTACAAAACATTACGAAATTTTTTTTGTCTAATTCTAATTTTTCTTATTATTCACCGACCGTACCTACTTGTACGTATTCGTTTCTATATGAAACATAGATTCCTACATACATACATACGTACATACATATACACATATCTACTTGGATATCTAGAAAAGGGACGGTACCTACTGCTGGTAGTAAGGCAGTAGTATTTTTCTCCTTACAGTAGTAACCGTGGTCCACTATGGGCATGTAGCGTTGGTTAAATGAGAAAAGTGGTTGTAGCTGAACGCAATGGGCTTGTCAAGGACCGAGTGGCAACGAACAGCAGCTATATACACCTGCTAGTCCGCCATTGAGTGCCAACGGAGCGTTCTATTGACTCAAGCCCGTATAAAGCTAAATCCTAACTGTGACGTTGCTTTTGCTCTCTATTTCTCTTCCTTTCTCTCTCTCTCTCTCTCTTTCTCTCCCTAAATGTCTCTGTTTTTCTATCTTTGTCTATGTCTCTCTGTCTCTCTCTCTCTCTCTCTGTTTATCTCTGTCTCTCTCTCTCTCTTTATCTATCTGTATCTTTCTTTTAGAAAATCTCTGTCGTTCCGTCTCTTGCTTCTTTGCTCCCCAAAGAAATTTATCAAAGACCGAATTCTTCGTTTGTTGTTCGCACTAAACGTACATACACACGTACGTATACATTCACAGAACATATACTCGTATAATAATATATGTTATATAGACACATACGTAAGTGTGTCTATCCAACTACACATGTAACTTCGTCTTTCTTCCTTTCTCCAAACTGAAGTAGCTTTGAAGTATTACTCTTTTAATTAAATATCTATGTTTAACGGGAAAAATATTTTCTTGAAAAATTATACATCTTTATTTCTCCCATCTCCGTAGGAATATTATTAATTTTTTATTAATCCTCCTTTCCCTTTTCCTCGGGATAATGTTAGAAAAATATGACGCTTTTTTTATCATCTTTTCCTTCTTATGATCGCACCGACGAATACGAAACTCATTTATAATTTAATTAACATCGGAGATTTATTTATCAACAGAGATATATCCCTTTGACGAGGATATCTTAAACAATTTGTTTTTCTTTCTACAATTTTACGAAACTTTTTTTTTATATCGGATAAAAAGATTTCGGCGATACGTCGCCATTATATTTTATATATTTACGTAGAACTCGTATATTTATGCGCGTAATTCGACGAACTCGTAACATTTTTCGAAAAGAACTTCGGTAATATTATAACGTATCGAGAAAATATGTTTTTTCCTTTAACTTGGAGAAATCTTCTACGTGTTCTCAAATCAGAGTGAAATTTCTATTTTTAAGGATCTCCGAACGGACGCATTTTATTCCTGTGGTCTTATTCGGTATGCCGGATGCAGGCCTGTGCATGAAGAAGTCGCTCGACGTTAAAAGGAGGTCGAACTTAAATTATAAATTACAATGCGGAATGGAGAGACAGAGAGAGAGAGAGAGAGAGAGAGAGAGAGAGAGAGAGAGAGAGAGAGAGAGAAAGAAAAAGAAAGAAAGATAGAGAAAAAAGGACAGATGATAAGAAATAGATCTAAGGAACACCTCCTTTTTTCTTTTCCTCCCGAATATTCTATAAAAGGTACCTAATTCGTTCATTCTCTCACGATTGTTCCTTTCTTTCTTCTTTTTTTTTTTTGTACGGATAGATAGATACTCCCGTGAATTTTTTTTTCTTTTTTCTTTCCTCTCTCTTTGCTCTTTTCGCAATAATAAAAGAGCGATTAATTATCAGACATCGATAAGATCGAAAATTTGGCCGAATTCTTTCTTTAAATTTCAATTCATCGAATAAACAATGATTACCTATAAATGATCGTGGTGCCATCTTTCATAGAATATACCTAAAAAAAAAAAAAAAGAGAGAAAGAAAAAAGAGATCATTCGTTCTCTTCAGTTGTTCTTAAAAATACACACACACACACATATCCCAAGGTCGAAATAGGAAATACAGTTTGAAGAAATATATATATATTATCTATCTTCAACGGTTGGAATTGATCTCCCGTTTAAGAGGATATACTTCTTAATATTGCCAACCGCTAACTTATTAACTTATACCCTCTACATCCCGGCCCTGAAACTTATCCTTCTGAAATACATGATACGTCGAGAACGACGAACCCTTTTACCCTTTTCCCCTTTTCCGTCTAACTCGGAAAGTTCAGGAGCCACCGAGATATTATGTAATCCTGTCCTCTCCAGATATTTTATTATTAATAACCGCGTTAATTTTAATCAACCGACATGTTCCACTCATCCTTTCTCTCTCTTTCTCTCTCTCTCTCTCTGTTTCGTCATACTCCTTACCCTACATCACTTCTTCACATCTTCTCACCACCCCAATATATTTCAAGCTACGTAAGTACTTACTTGCTTACATTCCCACTATATCCCTACTTCGACTTCTTATTATCCATCTTAGAAAATAATCACGCGAGACAATTCGGTAAATTTCATTTATATTTCCCTTGCGGTATGTTTGTGGAAGCTGAGGAAGAAGGGTCGTGTACCATCCGAAGGACGGTACCAAAAGTCATCAAGGGTCGAAACCCGCCCTTCCTGTTATACGACGAGAGTGGAGAGTAGATATTGAACCTTGAAGCAAATTAAGGAGAGAGTATGTTAGAGAACAGAGATTAAGATAAACCAGCTTTTATTTTCTTTCTATTCTGTTTTATGACCTTTCTTCATTTACCTTCTCTTTCTCTCTCTTTCTCTTTTCTTTTTCTTTTTCTTTCTTTATTTCCTAATTCTCCTTTTTTTTTCTTTTTCGTTTTTCTTTCTTCTTCTTCTTTCTTTCTTTTTTTTTTTTTTTTTTTTTTTTTATCAGGTCACGGACGTATTATAATCGTGGATTTTAATTTAGGTGGATATTGAAGAAAGAAATATCGAATTTAATTAAATAGGAAAAAGAGAAATGTTTGACTTTTCCAATTTCGATTCTACGATTCGAAATAAATGGTATTGTAGGTATGTGTGTTCGTTCAAAAGCCGTGCGAACAATGTCTCGAATATAACTTAAATGACTTTTTTCTTGTCTTTTTTTTTTTTCTCTTTTTTTTTCTATCTATCTCTTTCCTTCTTCTAGAAATATCGTCGTAGAACTTTTGTAATTTATTTATTTTTTTTTCTTTTTTCTTATGTACAGGATATAAGTAGAGGAACACGGACAGATACAGACACGGATTCGTATATGAGTTGTAATACTTAAACATTAGCTTTACGTTCAGCATTAATCTTCTACCTTCACCTTTTGTTCACCTAACATCTCTACGTCGTTTCCCTTGTCTCCTCTCTCCTCCATGACCTTTTCTATACCGTGTCCGGTCTACTAGTTGAATAGGAGTTTTGTCAGTTAGTTGTAAGAAAGAACATGTAGAATAATTCCCATAACGTCAGTTGAAACGAACGAACGAATAAAGTTAAATTTTCATTTTCTCAGACTTCCTGATTAAAGAAAGAAAAGCGAATAGAAATAAAAGACATTTTTAATTAATAGAAAAACGAATAGGACTTTTATATCATGAAAAAGATACTGATTTTGTTCAGCGTTGAAACAAACAGGTGGCTTTAATTATGATATGATTTATGAGAGATTTTCATTAAACGTGTTATTTATTTCTCTCTCTCTCTCTCTTTGCTTCTTTCTCTTTTTTTATCTTTTCTTTCTTTTTAAATCCTTTACGATATATTGCAAAATCGATTAATCACATAATAACTCGTAATTATTCATAATTTATGGTTGATGTATATATCTCTGTTGATGTCAGCAAAGTTTGTGAATAATTGACGAAAAAGAAAATTAAAAAAAAAAGAATAAGAAGAAACGTCGCCGTTGATAATGTAATAATCTTTCTGATACGATTCGCACGAACAAAGTAAAGCCATCTTGTGAAATTTGCTCCAGTGAAAACTGTTTTATCGACGTTTGAAAAATTCGTAGATGTTGGGTAGATGAATCATGTTGCATCGACCATAGAAAAGGTAGATCGCGATGTTACCGATCGTATACATCTATCGGTAAAAGTTTACGTCGTGTTTTTCTTATTATCGACTTAAAGTAAAAGTAACGAATTGCGTTATGTAAAATTTTTCTAATTGTAGAATGTTAAATACGTAACTGATATATAAAAATAGTTTGATAACTCGTTACAAGATGTCGGTTGTTTCTATTTGTTTTATGATAAATTTTTTCTATTATTTTTTTTATTACGATAAAAAATATTCATGAACTCTATTGAACACGAATAAAAAGATGGTAACATTGCAATAATATTGTTAAATACTTTCGATATAATTTTCTATATTTACGAAAAACAAAAACTAATCTTTTTCTTTGCATTGATAACTATAAGCATTATATCATATCACGATGAAATTTTTAATTTTTTTTTAATTCCTTTGTAATCTCTTTCACGTTACAAAACAAATTATTAAAAATTGAATATCATTGTTTCCTTCGCTCATCTCTTTTTTTTCTTCTAGATAACAAACAATTTACAAATAGACGAAGTAAAAATTGAAATTGTATTAACGAAATTTCGATAAATTTTTGCGTTCTATTCGATCGAGAAATTGTTAGTAAAAGGAATTGTTAGGAAGTCTTTTAATTACATTCCGTTTTTATTTTAGTACAATTGCATTATTATAAATATAATTAGTCTATCGATTGAACGAGATTGACTGCGACGAAGCATACGTATGACTCATTTTTTCATCGTTTCGTCGCACAAATTCGCTTAGAATTTGTTACAACATTAGGTTTGTGTACGTACGGGTACATCGATTATACGATAAAAATTAATAAAAAAAAATATATAGAGATAAAGGATCGTTTCTGTTAACATTCGTTTGAAAATTGACATCTTGCAGCTAAATCACCGCGTACCACCAATGGTGATTTCAACAGCGTAGATTGTCTAGAACTCTCGCGAAATCGTTTCTGTAATAGAAACGTAACAGATATGACATAAAATGAGGAAACTTTGAAAATAATTCGTTTGTATCATCGATCGAAACAATCTAAAATATTAGAGAAGAATTTATTAAAAAGAAAAAAAAAGTTTTCTTCTTTTAGAACAAAAGATTATAATGATTATTTCGTTAACAATTACACGTTTCGTTCGAACGGACAATATTTACATATATCTATTTATATCGTTTACCTGATAGATATTAAAAACGCACAGTTCCAAGTAAAACTTCGATTTATAATGTACTCATTTAGAAAGATTTGAAAAGAAATCAAAGAAAAAAGAGAACTTGATTTTTCGATGATCGCGAGTGTTTCAAATTCGCGAATGAAGCGTATCAACGTCGCAATCAATGTCATCGCACATCAATAATTTTTCTTTAACCCGAAGTATAGACAAAAGTATTTATGCTTTATTCATCGAAAATATTCTTCTTCGAGGGAGGACAAACCACCGTCATCGAACGAAATCTAAAACGAAAATAAAGAAAGAGAAAGAGATAAAAGAAGAGAAACAATCGATAATACGATGAAACTATAGATATCGATAGCCCCAATTGAAATCAGAATTTAATTAATTAAAGCAAGAATCAAAAAGGAAAAAAGACAGAAAAGCAAGATCTGGGAAACCATTCGATGCGATGATCATTCGAAGAAAGTATGATCTAAATAATTACACATCTACTCGTAATACTTAAATACCAACGAACACGATAATATCAATCTTAACACGCACACACACATACATACAAACATATACGTACATAGCAAAGAAATATACCTCTATCTATATTCACCATCTACTACCGAAGAGAAGAACCGAAGCACCGTGTCGAGACTTACCTAAGAGATTCACCGGCGAAATGCCTAATTAACGGAAATTCGATGATTCCCCTACCATAGATAGAAGAGCCAATCGGTGATACGCGGCCAGTTGATAGGACACGCCCAGTCACGCGCGGCCGCCGGCCCTCCGCCTCCGCCTTTCCCTACTACCCTTTACCCCTCTCTCCCGCTTCGCGACTACTCCCCACTCTCCGACTGTTCTAGCCCCCTCTCCCTCCCCACCTCTTGCCACCTCCACCACTACACTACCTGACTAGTTCCCCCTCCCCACTCCTGCCACGACTCACCGGCAGCGCCAACCTCAACGCGAGCAGACTCGGCATCGCGCCGTTGCCCTTTTCCTCGTGACTAACCGGCCACAGTTCGTGGGCGAACGTTCGCCGAGTGCCGTCTCGCGTTCTCCTTTTCGAACGGTGTCCCGTGTTCCTCATCATCATTATCGTCGTCGTCGTCCTCGTCGTCGTCGTCGTCGTCCTCATCGTCGTCGTCGTCGTCGTTGTCGTCGTCGTCCTCCTCATCATTATCGTCATCGTCGTTGTTGTCGTCGTCGACGAACGAAACGACGAACACGTTTCCGACATTTCCAATCGTTCCATCATCATTTTCCCCTTTTTTTTACCTGATCATTCTGTTCAATTTTCAACCGGCCCAAAGGACAAACAAAAGGAAGGAAAAACAAGAGGAAACAGAATAAACAAAGATAGACAAAGAAAAGAAAAAAACAGCGAAAAGAAAGAATATTTTCTCTCTCTCTCTCTCTCTCTCTCTCTCTCTCTCTCTCTCTCTCTCTTTCTCTCTCTCCTCGTCGTCGTCGTTGTTGGTCGTCGTTCTCCTCGTTCTCGTCGTTGTCGTGGGTACATTTTTTCACAGGGAATTCTAAAAGCAACCCCTCGAACGATCCGTCTAAACACATTGTTTTTATTACTCGTCTAAAATCCCATCTTCCTCCCCTTTTCGTTTCTTCCTTCGCTTCCTGCTCAATCCTCTCTCTCCCATCTCTCTCGTCATCATCATCATCATCATCATCATCATCGTCCTCTTTCATTACCAAATTTCTTCTCTTCTATGATTTCCTCTTTTTTTCAATTTCTTCTTTTCTTTTATTACGAGGGAAAAAAAGGATATCATTCACGCACTCTCTCTCTCTCTCTCTCTCTCTTTCTCTCTCTCTCTCAATCTCTCGCGAGTTAGTATACAAGTATTTTATTTTCTTCTAACACCGCGAGTAAGGATCGGGTAGGAGGGAACTCGTGGTTAGAGAGGAAGAGAGAGAGAGAGAGAGAGAAAGAAAGAGAGAGAGAGAGAGAGAAAGAGTGAGAAAAAAAGAAAGAGAAATAGACAAGGAGAGAAAGAGAGAGTTAGATAGATAGATAAACAGAAAGAGAGAGTGGGATAGAGATAGTGAGTGCAGCACGTGTCCGGCTGTGCCGGCGGCGCGAAGAAAGATGTAAGAAGAGGAAGGGTGGGGGGGTATAAAGAAAAACTGAAAAACGAAGGTGCGGAAAGGCTTCTCGTGCGTTTTCTTTAACTGACAAAGGCGCATCCCGCCTTGACGAAACCTACGCATCGCGGATAAACAGAGAAAGGAAGAGATTATACGGATAAGCGAAAAGAAAGGGATTCAAACGAGAAGAGATAGAAACGAATAGAAAGATAAAAAGAAAAGAAAGATCGATATATATATATATATATATATATATAGAGAGAGAGAGAGAGAGAACGAGAGAAAGAGGCAGAGATAAGAAAAAAAGAAAAAGAAAGAAAATAATGCAACAAGTTTGAGATAAATATTTGTTTAAACATAATCATCGTCTTGTTCGATCTCCAAACGAAAAGAATATTTCGTTGGAAATAAATTAATAAGTTACTGGGACCGTCATCATACGTTTTCTCTCCTCATACGGGAAAACGATCAACGTCATCGATCGTCATTATTGGAATCGATTTTCTTCAACCAGGAAGATGAAAGGCCTCGTGCCAGGCAGCTTATTCAGCCTACTTGTTCTACTCGTCGCGTGGCAAAACGGAGCGCGGGCTAACTGGTGGTGAGTCTTCCCTAATCGGATTTTAAATCGTATGTAGTATGTTCAGCGAGTAGGATTATCATAGGTATATATAAATTTGATAAATGTATCTGTATTCGTTATAGCTAAGCGATTAGATTTTTCATCGATTGATCGATAGAAAATTGTTATGAATAATATTGAAATGTTGATGACGATAAAGGAATTATTTGAATAAACTGTTTACAGTAATTTAGTTAATTTAGTTATAGCTATATTATAAATAATATAGTATATCAAAAAATTTATATACACCGTATGTGTGTGTATATATATATGTATATAATATTATATATATATATATAATAAACGTTTATGGTGTTTTATAAATAAGTATACTATATCTATCTATAAACTATACTGGGATAACGAGAATGGAATATTTCACGTATAAAATTTCGTTGAAATTATTCGATATTTTCAAATCGGAACAATTTTTCTTAAAATAAGAAATGCTTATTATACTCTACGTTTTATTGCCTTACCGTTCGACCAAATCCGTATCTTCACTTATGAACGACTTAAAAAAAATAAACAATTTTCTTATCTCGGCGGGCACCTCAGAGAGATAAAAATAAATAGAGAAATTTCAACTAAAACAATGAATTTTGATCGCGATCTATATTTGGTGACTGCCACTCGACTTCCATTCGTTTCGTAAAGATTTTTCAATAAATAAGTTTCTCTAGTCTAATCTTCTAATAATAATTATTCGTTAATATATTCCTCTATTTTTTCATTAATCTTCCATATATAACTATTAAATATCAAATGAACAAACAATTATACGCTACTTCTATTACTATTTCATATCTACATATCTTTTTCTATATTTTTTAATATTTAGATATATACTTTTTAATAACATTATGTAATATATTTTATTGCTTATAAACATATATATATATATATATATATCTAATTGCATCGTATTTATGTATACGAAATATTTATTATTTTCGTTTTTAACGTTGAAGTATCGTAGTTAGGGTAGAATACATTTTTTTCCCTTCTTTCTCCCTCTCTTTCGATAAGGAGATAAAAAAAAAAGTAATCGATAAAAAATGAACGTATTAATTCGTAGTTACATTTTCTTTTACACATTTACGTATATACACGATAAAGAGAATTTCCTAGGTCGACCCTATCCCTAAGAGATTATCAATGTTTCATTAGTTTTACCGGATAGGTGGTGGTGGTGAGTAATAAAAGCGTGGCTCAGTTACAGTCTACCCTCCTTTCTTTTCATTATACGTAAAAAGAAAAAGGAAAAAAAAAAGAAGAAAAAAGATAGAAAAAAAGAAAAATAAAAGAAGAAGAAGAAGAAAAGAAAAAAGAAGGGGGTACGTTACGGAGAAAAAATCCGTAAAACGTAAACGTAAATTAATCGATAACTAATCGTTAATACGTACACGTGTAGTATAGTATTAAATCATAATAATTACTTAGAAACAAATCGATATCATTCGTCATGAACGTGATCGAGATTAATATAGGTTGGTATATCCTAGGTACTTACACCTTATCTCAGAAGCAGGACCATAATGCAAAGAGAGCTCGGGTAACGAGTAAGAAACGTGGACAATGACCCATTCGGAGTCCGACGACAGAACGCAATAAAACACGACCGGACGAGTTCTCCATGCTCACGAGGAATACCTCGAAGGAAGAAATATTTTTTCTTTTTTCTTTTTTTTCCCTCTCTTCTTTCTCTTTTTTTCCATATATATTTTTTTTTTATTTTCTGCACTTTCAGCACTGGTATCTATGGTATATATGGGTATAGATATCTGCTCGTGTTAGAAAAAGAGAGAGATAATGCAGTAGTATGAGAAATTCTCATTCATATTTCCTGCATTCATATTATTATTACGTTCTGTTGTCGAAGGAGTACTAGAATTAGTATTAAACTACCTATGTACTTACTTACTTACTTTGTTAGTTACTATACATGTGTATATTTACGTGAATGATCTACTATGAAGAAACTTTGAGAATAAGTTCCACGGTGACTTAAGCAAGTTGAACATTTTTTTATAAACTTGTTAGGGGAAGAATAAAGATGGAAACGTTTGACCTCTTCGAAGTTAGAAAATTTTTCGAATTCGAAATTTTCTTACAATGTGGCTAGTGAAATTGTGACGTTGAATTTATCTAGCTTTTCTCGTTTCTTTTATCTTTTTGTTTTCTCCGAATCCCTCGTGATTCTTTCAATTTTATTTAATCTGTATTCATTACGTAAAAGAAAATTATATATTTGATATAGATATCTATATAAATCTGATATAAATATATCAAGATATTTATCAACGATAGATACATATATAAAAATTGTATCTATTAATCTATCAATTGCATCTAACATCGGATGAATCGATTAACGTAAGAATTTTACGTGATTATTTTTATAAATTGATAATATTAATTCCATATTATAATTCCAATTCCAGAAATGATCTCTAATTTATTCCAAGAGGAAAAGATTACAATTCTTTCATTCTTCTTTTTGAATTATTAAATAATTTTACGAATTATATTATTATTACCCGATGGTAGCAATAATAATTTACATATCTATTTGTATAAAATGTACGAGATATATAAAGTATTCAAAGAGAGTTCAGGGATATAAATGAGAAATGAATAAAGAAACGTTGAAACGGACGCGTGCTACTTTTTTTTTCGTTCCTCTTTTTTTTCTTTTCTTTTTTTTTTTTTTGTTCCTTTTTTATACAAACAGAAGAGTTAGAGGGTGGTTAGAAAGACGCGTATTCGACGTGGAAGAGAGAAAAAGAGAGACAGAGAGAGAGAGAGAAAGAGAGAGAGAGAAAGAGAGAGAGAGAGAGAGAGAGAGGGTAAGAATGCATTTCCCTGTTAAGTCAGAATAGAGGGCTCGTTCGCTTACTCTGCTCGCGTTCGAACGCTGAAGCCCCGCTGACAGTGCTAATACTACACGCTCGTGTTTACACAACTATATTACCCGTGACGGGTACGGCGATGTGATGCTCACCCCTGCCAGGCGTGCTTTTTCAAACCCTAGGACTCCCTCGACGGGCCACCATAGCGTTCATCGAAGGAGTGATAGAGATAGATATAGAGAGATTATAAACACGACTCCGATCGCGAGGAATACAATTTTTCCCACCCAACTGTCGATCAACTCCACCCTACTCCAACCCTATCCGCCATGCGCTTAAAAAAAAATTTTCTCGATTAATTATCGTATGCCAACGGTTAAATTTTGTTTACCAACTCTTTTGTCTCTCTTTTTCTTATTCTCTTTCTTTCTTTCTTTCTTTTTTTTTTTTTTCTTACTCCTCAAACAACGATGCATTGAATTATACTCTATCGTATTGATTATATTATTATACCGATTATATTATTGATAGTGATGCAGGTTATTCAATTGTATTGTAGTATTGTTATATTATTTATATTATAGTATACTATATGATAATACTGTTAACTAGTCGACGTTTATAAATTTGTCATTTCGAGAGAATTTAAGCCAGATGGTTTAATAATTCCACTGTTTTACTTTACTGTTATTTTATCCTGCTTGAGAAAAAGAAAGAAATTCAAAATAATAATAAAAAAAGGAACAAGAGAAAGAAAGAACTATATATATATATATATTTTTTTTTCACGACACCGACACGTTTTTCATTTCTCAGTTATCGAAAGAAACCTCGTTAATGTTTGACGAGTTAGAGTCGAATCCCTCGCCCTTATAACTTCCTCCTATTCTGTCGACCAATCGCGAGGAATTTGCGAATAACGTCGTTACACAGTACCTATTACCTATGTATTATATATATATATATAGCTCTCTCTCTCTCTCTCTATATATATATATATATATATACACGTTACTTTTACGATACGACGATATCGTATTACGGATCTCTTTATTCCTTTTATACGAAAGATACGAGCGAAATCGCGAAGAGGGGTAGGAGGGAGGGAGGGAGGTTGGTGAATCGTTCGTAGTTTCATCCGTGTGTCCTATATTGGATACGAAAATGGCCCCATAAAACGAGCCTACGTCCTACGGCTCTCTTTTTGCACTAAATCTCCCATATAAATACATATACACAAGTTATCACTCTTCGCTTTTCTTTGTGTTAAACTCCATCATCTTTCCATATCCTTTTTTCTTTCTTTTCACACACTCTCTGTCTGTCTCTCTCTCTCTCTCTCTCTCTCTCTCTCTGGCTCTCTAAGCATTCCATATATAATATTTGTATGTGTACGTAAGTAAGTGTACATAACGTGACTTGTACATAAACGTTCTTAATACGTTTTATAATCTTTACGGTCTGTCTATCTCTTTCTCACACACATTCATACTTCCCGTCATGTAATTTTCCATCTTTATCCCTCTCCCCTCTCTCTCTCTCTCTCTCTCTCTCTCTCTCTCTCACACACACACACACATACACACATACACATTCTTTTTCTTTTTTATACACATTTATACTTTCCATCATAATTTTTCACCTTCATCCCCACTTTCTTCCCCTCTCTTTCTCTCTCACGTACATTTATACAATTTTCTATCTTTCTCTCTCTCTTTCTTCCTCTCTTCATAAACGCAAGTTTTGTATCGAAGAATGACATAATACAAATACATACTATCCACTTGTAAATCATCTTCCCTTGATTTCTTTTACCGAAGGGTGAACGAATGGCGTATGTCTCCTTCGTCCTTCCTCCTTCGTCCTTCGTAAAGATACTTCGATTGAAAGCATCGAACTATGCTTTGACAACGTGAACAACGGCTAACGATGAAACGTAGAGATAGGTAGAGTATCCTTACCTTTCTCTCTCTCTATCTCTTTCTCCTTCTTTCTCATTTCCTATGGGTTACGATCGCACGTTAAAAACGTAAGGACCTTTCTAACCAATCGGGTGATTCGCTAGCAAATACCTCGTCGTGGATACTTATAACTTGGTCGTACGTGATCTCATACACACATACACACATACATCCAATATGAACGTGTATAGGTGCATACATACATACGAAGAAATACGTCCCTCGTACACACATACATATATAAGCATTATATTGCTCATAGTCTGACTCGGCTAGTAGTTACGGCCGGTATGATGCAGCCAGTGAGAGAGAGAGAAAAAGAGAACGAGAGAGAGAGAGAGAGAGAGAGAGAAGAGGATATGAAAGTGGTAGGATAGAGAGGGGGAGGGAGGAGGTAAGGGGACAGAGGCCGGTTATCGCGCTGAGGTCGGCCCGTTAATGCGACTTTTAATCGCCCTCGTAAAGGAACGCCGATGCGCGTTCGCGAACCGGCCGGATTCGCGGCTGCAGCTTCGCAATAAAGTCTTTCTTTCTCTTTCTCTTTCTCTCTCTCTTTCTCTTTCGTGAGACTCCATCGCTCCAACTTCCATCCCACCCCTTCCTCTGTCCCCACTCCTCATCTTCGACTCCTTTATCGGCAGGTTGGTACCTACATATAGTTACGAGCGTGATACCCTCTCTCTTCTCTCATTTTATGGATATTGGTATATATATTATGTATATGTGTATGTGTATGTATATATATGTGTGTCTTTCTTTTTGTATTCCGATCTTTCTTTCGTAGCTATTTCAACGTCATCCATACATTCAAATCGCGTATTATAAACAAATGCGATTAAGGATAGATATATGGTTGGATTGAAGATAACGGTTTATATCCGTATGACTTATTTTTGTAAAAAAAAGAATTTTTTTTTTTTTAATGTCGAACGTTACCTAGCTTATTACGTATGTACGTGATTAAGTGTATATATTCGTAAATGTACATATGTAAATTTTAGGAAAATTATGACGAGTCCTTTCTAAGATCTTTTTCAAAATAATCAATCGACAAACAAATCAACCAACCAACCAACCAACCAACCAACCAACCAACCGGGGATAAGATTCCTTTGCTAAATAAGAGCTCTTTAATATCCATTCTTTTTCCACGAAATATATATATATATATATATATATATATATATATACATATACATACATACACACACACTTATATATACACGAAAGACGCCATGTTGCAAAAAGTGGAAGAGAGAGAGGTGATTTCGGCCATCCGATATTCGGATAATACCCCTACCTCATTCAATATTTCTCATTCGACGTCGAAACGTCCCCTTTCCCCCATACCTTCCGCCCCCATGGCTCCTCCCCCTACCTCACCCCCGTTGTTTCATTTTGCCTCAAAAATCTCCGACAAAGGGAGCCACTTTGAGAGACACAGAGAGAGAGAGAGAGAGAGAGAGAGAGAGAGAGAGAGAGAGAGAGAGAGAGAGAGAGAGCGAGTCTGCTGCCTTTGGGAACTCTTCGGACAATGTTTTCTTTCGTCCCAAGATATCTTACGTATATTGTCATAAGCATAACGAAGAGACCGCCAGACAGATACGAGATTCCTTTCTCCCTCTCCTATCTTTTTTCTCTCTCTCTCTCTTTCTCTCTCACTCCTTCGTCTTCTTCTTCTTCTTCTTCGTCTTCTTCTTCTTCTTCTACTACTACTACTACTACTACTACTACTACTACTACTACTACTACTACTACTACTACTATTACTACACTACACAGGGCTCGCCATTTCCTTTCCCTTGCTTCGTCCTTTTCGTTTCCCTCTTCTCTCTCTCTTTCTCTCTTTTTTTTTTTTCTTTTTTACCCTCTCCCATACTACTCCCACTCATCCACCCCCTTTCTCTCTCTCTCTCTCTCTCTCTTTCTATTTGTCTCTCTTTTTCTCTATCTATCTCTCTATCTTTTTCCAACTTTTTCTTTCCACTTCGAAGTTCGCTGCTCGCGCTAATCCGAGCCCTTCTGTCCTTATCACGAAGACATCGGGATTTTCTTATCTCTTATCCTTTGTCCTTCTTTCACTCATTCATCATTTTCCTTTCAGTACTACATTACGACATAGTAAACGAACTAGTCGAATTTCTTTCTTAATTAAATCGGTATAGATTGAGCTCTCTTTCTTTCTGTTTCTTATCAAAAATATACTCTACAGCGATTCTAGTCCCCTTTTCTTTTTTTATCTTTTTTTTTTTTTTTTTTTTTTGACCGAGTTGTTTACGCTACAGAATGATCATCGACTCGAGATCAATTGGAATTATGTGACACGAAACGATGATTAGTCGCGAATCGAATCGATTGGTTCTTTTTCGTCCATATTTTTTTTCATCCTCCCATCCTCTCTCTCTTTTTTTTTTTCTTTCCAAGAAAAACGTTTTGAGTTATTCGAAAAAGAGTATTGCGAATCGAATCATCGTAGAACTACGGTATTCTGTCGGTCACAGATTCGCATATTTTCCTACACCCACCCCTCCCACCCACCCTCCACCCAATTGTGTTCCATCGGACCAAATAAAAATGCCCCGAACTCAACGTTTACTCGCCTTCGCTTCCATTTGGTAGCCTTTATAAACGAGCCGCGAACTCGCGTTTTTAGATCAACCAACATTTTGTGCACCCCACACATGGGTATGTGTATGTCTGTGTTTATGTACATACGTATATACATATATATAGTATTTCAGCTGCCTACACGCCTCAAGCGTTTAACGATCGCCGGTCCTGCCGATCGTTGTGATTCGATAATGCAACTTTGATTTTTACAAACACGGACCAATCGCGTACGAGCGATAAAATGATTCCCATTGGTCGACGATATGTTAAAAAAAAAAAAAAAAAAAAAAGAAAAAAAGAAAGAAAGAGAGAGAAAGAGAGAAGAACAAAAAAAAAAAAGGAAAAGAGAGAAAAAAGAATGAGAGAAAAAGGAATAAAAAAAAAAAAAACAAGGGCAAATTACATAGGTACCCTATATCGGGAGGGGATGAAAAGTTTTTTTCGTTATTATGGCTGCTTTGCCATTATTTGAGTTTCACAAAAGAGAACTGGAAATTTAAATCAAACATCGTTCTCTTTCATTTCGTGGTGGGGGAGGGGAGCAGGTGGTGGGTTGGGGGAGGGGATGGGTGGAAACTAATTTTTCTTCTCGTTTTCGTTCGTTCTTTTTTTTTTTTTTGTTTTGTTTTTTTCTTTTTTTGTTCTCGTTCTCCTTCAACGATGAATTATTTTCGTACGTTTTCCCCGGCAGGTAATTTAGTGGTAGCTAGAACGATGGAATCGCTGATGATCGTCGGTCCATATATCACAAACGACGGAATATAATATCTCGTTTCTATGTATTCACGTATACCTGCATATATATATATATATATATATATATATATATTGTAGTTAGAGGTAACCCTACGTTACGTTCGTAGCGACGAACGTCGATTATTAGCGCACCTCGATAGCATTCGACGTAACGGCGTATGTGGAGCATGGTTGAATGTAACACAAGGAACGGCAGATGCATAACTATAGAATCGCATCGATCATATGACTTGGACCCGTAGGCGATGTTGACCGTACACCGTTGACTCTACCTCTCTCTCTCTC